>NC_086321.1:215957555-216257555 GCF_036172605.1 Pelobates fuscus | reverse complement strand
TTCCGAGCGGAGGCTGTACAAGATTGGGTGTCCTGTGTTAGCCAGTCAACTATGTCCTCAGAACTTTTCAAGTTCAGGGTATGTGGCTTCTGAAAACTGGGCATTATTCTAGGGCAAAAGGGAATCACAGCACCACGACCACAACGGCCCCTGCGGGGTGGCCTGCCTCTGCCTGTCATTTTTTGGGGGATTAGTGGTACTATGCGTGCAAGCTACTGTGAGACCAGATATGATTGGCAATGTGAACTGTAACAGTTCTGCAGAGCACACACTGTAGGCCTGAGACACCCGCTTGAAGACAAGTAACTGCTATTCAATCTATAACAGTGAAAAAAAATTTTGGTTGTAAAAGCACGCTATAGAGACACAAGATATGAGTGGCAACTGTCAAAGCACACTGGCACAGGTCTGCAGAGCACACGCTGAAGTAGGCCTGAGACACCCGCTTGAAGACAAGTAACTGCTATTCAATCTATAACAGTGAAAAACAAATTTTGGTTGTAAAAGCACGCTAAAGAGACACCAGATATGATTGGCAACTGTCAAAGCACGCTGGCACAGGTCTGCAGAGCACACGCTGAAGTAGGCCTGACACCCAGACGCTTGCAGACAACTAACTGCTCTTCTATTACAGTGAAAAAAATTTTTTATTTTAAATCTAAAGCTTAAGCTATTGTAAAAACAGATATGAGTGGTGGCACTGGGCAAGAGGGCACAGTATCCACTGTGAAACTCACACAGAAGCTGGCAGGCAGGCAACTGCTCTTCTATTACAGTGGAAACAAAGTTTTGGTTTTAAAAGCACGCTATAGAGACACCAGATATGAGTGGCAACTGTCAAAGTACGCTGGCAGGGTTGTGCAGGGCACACGCTAAAGGAAGGCCTGACAGAGCCGCTTGAAGGACACTGACTGGCTGCTATTAGCTTACACTGGAAACCTTTTTTCTTTGTAAAAGCACGCTAAAGAGACACCAGATATGATTGGCAACTGTCAAAGCACGCTGGCAGTGTTGTGCAGGGCACACGCTGAAGGAAGGCCTGACAGAGCCGCTTGAAGGACACTGACTGGCTGCTATTAGCTTACACTGGAAACCTTTTTTCTTTGTAAAAGCACGCTATAGAGACACCAGATATGATTGGCAACTGTCAAAGTACGCTGGCAGGGTTGTGCAGGGCACACGCTGAAGGAAGGCCTGACAGAGCCGCTTGAAGGACACTGACTGGCTGCTATTAGCTTACACTGGAAACCTTTTTTCTTTGTAAAAGCACGCTAAAGAGACACCAGATATGATTGGCAACTGTCAAAGCACGCTGGCAGGGTTGTGCAGGGCACACGCTGAAGGAAGGCCTGACAGAGCCGCTTGAAGGATACTGACTGGCTGCTATTAGCTTACACTGGAAACCTTTTTTCTTTGTAAAAGCACGCTAAAGAGACACCAGATATGATTGGCAACTGTCAAAGCACGCTGGCAGGGCTGTGCAGGGCACACGCAGATGGAAGGCCTGACAGAGCCGCTTGAAGGACACTGACTGGCTGCTATTAGCTTACACTGGAAACCTTTTTTCTTTGTAAAAGCACGCTAAAGAGACACCAGATATGATTGGCAACTGTCAAAGCACGCTGGCAGTGTTGTGCAGGGCACACGCTGAAGGAAGGCCTGACAGAGCCGCTTGAAGGACACTGACTGGCTGCTATTAGCTTACACTGGAAACCTTTTTTCTTTGTAAAAGCACGCTATAGAGACACCAGATATGATTGGCAACTGTCAAAGTACGCTGGCAGTGTTGTGCAGGGCACACGCTGAAGGAAGGCCTGACAGAACCGCTTGAAGGACACTGACTGGCTGCTATTAGCTTACACTGGAAACCTTTTTTCTTTGTAAAAGCACGCTATAGACACACCAGATGTGATTGGCAACTGTCAAAGCACGCTGGCAGGGTTGTGCAGGGCACACGCTGAAGGAAGGCCTGACAGAGCCGCTTGAAGGACACTGACTGGCTGCTATTAGCTTACACTGGAAACCTTTTTTCTTTGTAAAAGCACGCTAAAGAGACACAAGATATGATTGGCAACTGTCAAAGCACTCTGGCAGGGTTGTGCAGGGCACACGCTGAAGGAAGGCCTGACAGAACCGCTTGAAGGGCACTGACTGGCTGCTATTAGCTTACACTGGAAACCTTTTTTCTTTGTAAAAGCACGCTATAGAGAAACCAGATGTGATTGGCAACTGTCAAAGTACGCTGGCTGGGTTGTGCAGGGCACAAGCTGAAGGAAGGCCTGACAGAGCCGCTTGAAGGACACTGACTGGCTGCTATTAGCTTACACTGGAAACCTTTTTTCTTTGTAAAAGCACGCTATAGAGACACCAGATATGATTGGCAACTGTCAAAGCACGCTGGCAGGGTTGTGCAGGGCACACGCTGAAGGAAGGCCTGACAGAGCCGCTTGAAGGACACTGACTGGCTGCTATTAGCTTACACTGGAAACCTTTTTTCTTTGTAAAAGCACGCTAAAGAGACACCAGATATGATTGGCAACTGTCAAAGCACGCTGGCAGGGTTGTGCAGGGCACACGCTGAAGGAAGGCCTGACAGAGCCGCTTGAAGGACACTGACTGGCTGCTATTAGCTTACACTGGAAACCTTTTTTCTTTGTAAAAGCACGCTAAAGAGACAGCAGATATGATTGGCAACTGTCAAAGCACGCTGGCAGGGTTGTGCAGGGCACACGCTGAAGGAAGGCCTGACAGAGCCGCTTGAAGGACACTGACTGGCTGCTATTAGCTTACACTGGAAACCTTTTTTCTTTGCAAAAGCACGCTAAAGAGACACCAGATATGATTGGCAACTGTCAAAGCACGCTGGCAGTGTTGTGCAGGGCACACGCTGAAGGAAGGCCTGACAGAGCCGCTTGAAGGACACTGACTGGCTGCTATTAGCTTACACTGGAAACCTTTTTTCTTTGTAAAAGCACTCTATAGAGACACCAGATATGATTGGCAACTGTCAAAGCACGCTGGCAGTGTTGTGCAGGGCACACGCTGAAGGAAGGCCTGACAGAGCCGCTTGAAGGACACTGACTGGCTGCTATTAGCTTACACTGGAAACCTTTATCTTCGTAAAAGCACTCTATAGAGACACCAGATATGATTGGCAACTGTCAAAGTACGCTGGCAGGGTTGTGCAGGGCACACGCTGAAGGAAGGCCTGACAGAGCCGCTTGAAGGACACTGACTGGCTGCTATTAGCTTACACTGGAAACCTTTTTTCTTTGTAAAAGCACGCTATAGAAACACCAGATATGATTGGCAACTGTCAAAGCACGCTGGCAGTGTTGTGCAGGGCACACGCTGAAGGAAGGCCTGACAGAGCCGCTTGAAGGACACTGACTGGCTGCTATTAGCTTACACTGGAAACCTTTATCTTCGTAAAAGCACTCTATAGAGACACCAGATATGATTGGCAACTGTCAAAGTACGCTGGCAGGGTTGTGCAGGGCACACGCTGAAGGAAGGCCTGACAGAGCCGCTTGAAGGACACTGACTGGCTGCTATTAGCTTACACTGGAAACCTTTTTTCTTTGTAAAAGCACGCTAAAGAGACACCAGATATGATTGGCAACTGTCAAAGCACGCTGGCAGTGTTGTGCAGGGCACACGCTGAAGGAAGGCCTGACAGAGCCGCTTGAAGGACACTGACTGGCTGCTATTAGCTTACACTGAAAACCTTTTTTCTTTGTAAAAGCACGCTATAGAAACACCAGATATGATTGGCAACTGTCAAAGCACGCTGGCAGGGTTGTGCAGGGCACACGCTGAATTAAGGCCTGACAGAGCCGCTTGAAGGACACTGACTGGCTGCTATTAGCTTACACTGAAAACCTTTTTTCTTTGTAAAAGCACGCTATAGAGACACCAGATATGATTGGCAACTGTCAAAGTACGCTGGCAGGGTTGTGCAGGGCACACGCTGAAGGAAGGCCTGACAGAGCCGCTTGAAGGACACTGACTGACTGCTATTAGCTTACACTGGAAACCTTTTTTCTTTGTAAAAGCACGCTAAAGAGACACCAGATATGATTGGCAACTGTCAAAGCACGCTGGCAGGGTTGTGCAGGGCACACGCTGATGGAAGGCCTGACAGAGCCGCTTGAAGGACACTGACTGGCTGCTATTAGCTTACACTGGAAACCTTTTTTCTTTGTAAAAGCACGCTAAAGAGACACCAGATATGATTGGCAACTGTCAAAGCACGCTGGCACAGGTCTGCAGAGCATACGCTGAAGTAGGCCTGACACCCAGATGCTTGCAGACAACTAACTGCTCTTCTATTACAGTGAAAAAAAATTATTTATTTTAAATCTAAAGCTTAACCGATTGTTAAAACAGATATGAGTGGTGGCACTGACTGTGCAAATGGGCAAGGCATCCAACCTCACACAGAAGCTGGCAGGCAGGCAACTGCTCTTCTATTACAGTGAAAAAAAAATATTTATTTTAAATGTAAAGCTTAACCGATTGTTAAAACAGATATGAGTGGTGGCACTGGGCAAATGGGCACAGTATATGCTGTGAGCCTGACACACAGGCTGGCAGGCAGGCACCTGCAATTACATTACACAGGAAAAAAAAAAAAAGCAGCCTGATGTTCTAGCCCTAAAAAGGGTTTTTTGGGGTGCTGTCCTTACAGCAGAGATCAGATGAGTCCTTCAGGATTGTAGTGGACACTGAATACCCTAGCCTAGCTATCAATTTCCCTATGTAATCAGCAGCAGCTAAACTTTCCCTCCTCTCACTAAGCATGCATCTTCCGAATGAATCGAAAATGGATGCTGGGAGGGAGGTTGGAGGGTGTGGAAGGGAGGGAGTGCTGCTGATTGGCTGTAATGTGTCTGCTGACCGAGAGGCACAGGGTCAAAGTTTGCCCAATGATGACGAATAGGGGGCGGATCGAACTGCGCATGTGTCCGCCCGCGGCGGCGAACGCAAACAAGCTAATTTCGCCGGGAACTGTCCGCCGGCGGACAGTTCGGTACATCACTATCAGGCAGTGTAGAGGGGGAGACTTTTAAAGCCTACTTCCCAATAATGTTAGCCAAATGCAGTTAGTCTTATCTCTTTCAGAAAGCTAAATATATCATAGTGTTAATATAAATAGATCTCCTTTTGTATCTGTACAAGTATTGCACACCATTAATTCCTTGTGCAATCTACTGGAAGCTACTTTGAACTGATTCATAGTAATTATCTCTGCTAAAGATTGGTAATACATTCACATGGTTTGTTTAAAGTTTTAATTAGGTTAAGTGTTTGTTAGATGCTGACTGCAGGTAAATAATTTAAGTAATATGGGTTATATAGTGTACACATAAGAAAATAATGCTGGAACTGATGATTAGGACCACAGATACTGTGCTTGATACTCTGTTTTGTTTAGTGGTTTTTAAAATCTGAATTGAGACACACTTGGCTGTTCACAAAAGTAAGCATGTCCCACTAACGTATGGGGCAAAATGTTTTAATGCTGTATGGAGTCCTTTGGCTTGCAAAATCCAGACATTGTTGGCTATTTGCCAATGTGAGGATTGTGCAATTCAGTCTCTCTCAATATTAAATTAATACATTGAATCCAATGTGGCTGAGTGGGAAAGTAAACCAAGAGATTAAAAAGAAGGAAAGGCACATTTAAAGCATTTACATCTGTCAAATCAGTGGCATCCTATATAAATACAAGGATGTCAACAATGCATGCAAAAAGGGAATTAGAGTGGCTAATTTAGAAAATGAGAAAGTGATAGTGTCAGGGTCTTACCTGAGATTGGAGTCTTTAGCACAGATATGTATTGCTCACCCTTGCCGATCGACAGTCCAAGGTGACCATATAAGAAGCCACATGAACTATGAGTCTGTGCAAGGAAAGGATTCCAATGCAACCTACAAGGACATAAACAGCAGGATAGTCAAGGGATAGCCGAAGTCAGAGGATGCCAGAGGTCAGGATTACTAAAGTGTAGCCGAAGTCAAGGGATGCAAGGATTAACAAAGCCAGAAACCGGGGTCAATACGGAGTTGAAGATCAAGAGACTGGAACACAGGACCTAAACACACACAACAGGATCAAAGACTTGATAAGGCTCCCATGGCGAGACTGTGTATATATACCCTGCTGATGACTGATCAGAGTTAGGTGAAGCACAGCAATAGACGAAGTCCAGCCCCCAGTGCTGCAGAAAAGGTGAACAGGACTAGAAATATTTCCAAGGACTAGGAACTGCTGTGGCTCAAAGGTAGATAGCAGGCCCAGGACTGCAAAGTATTCTGGTTCAGATCCCCTGTTGGGCACTTCTAGAGTGACCACTAGTGATGTACCAAACTGTTCGCTGGAGAATAGTTCCTGGCGAACATAGCATGTTCGCGTTCGCCACGGTGGGCAAACACATGCATGGTTTGATCCGCCCCTATGCGTCATCATTGAGTAAACTTTGACCCTGTGCCTCACAGTCAGCAGACACATTCCAGCCCATCAGCAGCAGACCCTCCCACCTCCTGTACAACATCAATTTTAGATTCATTCTGAAGCTGCATTCTTAGATAGAGGAGGGAAAGTGTAGCTGCTGCTCATTTGATAGGGAAATTGATAGCTAGGCTAGTGTATTCAGTGTCCACTACAGTCCTGAAGGACTCATCTGATCTCTGCTGTAAGGACAGCACCCCCAAAAAGCCCTTTTTAGGGATAGAACATCAGTCTGCTTTTTTTTCCTGTGTAATCTAATTGCAGTTGCCTGCCAGCTTCTGTGTCCGGCTCACAGTGGATACTGTGCCCACTTGCCCAGTGCCACCACTCATATCTGGTGTCACAATAGCTTGCATTTAAAAACAAAAACATTTTTTTCCACTGTAATAGATTGAATAGAAGTTAGTTGTCTGCAAGCGTCTGTGTGTCAGGCCAACAGCGTGTACTCTGCCAACCTCTGCCAGTGCACATTGCCACTCATATCTGGTGTCACAATAGCGTGCATTTAAAACCAAAAAACTTTTTTCACTGTTATAGATTGAATAGTCTTCAAGCGGGTGTGTCAGGCCTACAGCGTGTACTCTGCAACCTCTGCCAGTGCACATTGCCACTCATATCTGGTCTCACGAATAGTACCACTAATCCAAAAAAAAAAATGACAGGCAGAGGCAGGCCACCCCGCAGGGGCCATCGTGGTCGTGGTGCTGCGATTCACTTTTGCCCTAGAATAATGCCCAGTTTTCAGAGGCCACGTACCCTGAACTTGAAAAGTTCTGAGGACATAGTTGACTGGCTAACACAGGACACCCAATCTTCTACAGCTTCCGCTCGGAACCTTGACGCACCATTCTCCTCCAGCTTAGCTTCGGGCACCTCTCAAGATACCACTCACCCGCCTGCCGCTACCATTAACACTAGCACCACAGCCACTTCACTTGGTATGTCAGAGGAGTTATTTACACATCCGTTTGAAGAAATGAGTGATGCGCAACCATTATTGCCAGAGGATGTAGATAATAGGGATATGTCTCAGGCAGGCAGCATTACACACATGGACGTACAGTGTGATGATGATGATGTTGTACCCGCTGCTGCTTCCTTTGCTGAGTTGTCAGATACAAGTGAAGCGGTTGATGAGGACGATGCGTCCATGGATGTCACGTGGGTGCCCGCTCGGCAAGAAGAAGAACAGGGTGAAAGTTCAGATGGGGAGACAGAGAGGAGGAGGAGACGAGTTGGAAGCAGGGGGAGGTCATCGCAAGGAGCTAGTGGCACAGTCAGACAACATGCATCGGCACCCGAGGTCAGCCCGACAGCACGCCAATCAACGCATGCTGTGTCCACCACCAGAATGCCGTCATTGCAGAGCTCAGCAGTGTGGCATTTTTTTTGTGTGTCTGCCTCTGACAACAGCGATGCCATTTGCAACCTGTGCCAAAAGAAACTGAGTTGTGGGAAGTCCAACACCCACCTAGGTACAACTGCTTTGCGTAGGCACATGATCGCACATCACAAACGCCTATGGGATCAACACATGAGTACAAGCAGCACACAAACTCAAAGCCGCCATCCTCCTCCTGGTCCAGCATCTTCAGCCACGTCAACCACTGCTGCCCTCCTTGCCCCCTCTCAACCATCCGCCACCCCTTTTCTTGCCTTGACCTGTTCCCGCTCATCTGCCCACAATCAGGTGTCTGTCAAGGACATGTTTGAGCATAAGAAGCCAATGTCAGAAAGTCACCCCCTTGCCCAGCGTCTGACAGCTGGCTTGTCTGAACTATTAGCCCGACAGCTTTTACCATACAAGCTGGTGGAGTCTGAGGCGTTCAAAAAATTTGTAGCTATTGGGTACCCGGACGAAATTTCTTTGCACAAATGGCAGTCCCCAACCTGTACTCGATTGTGCAAAAGGAAGTAATGGCATGTCTGGCACACAGTGTTGGGGCAAGGGTCCATCTGACCACGGATACCTGATCTGCAAAGCATGGTCAGGGCAGGTATATCACCTACACTGCGCATTGGGTAAACCTGCTGACAAGCATGGAATGCGTGGCTCTGCAGAGGAGTTGGTGACACGGCCATGACTTGCAGGCAGGCCTGCTGCCACCTCATCTACTCCTCCTACTCCATCCTCTTCCATAACCTCCTCGGCTGAGTCCTCTTCTGCTGCTGCATCTTGCTCCACATCAACGGCACCCCTCCAGCTCCCCAGGTACTATTCCACATCCTGGATACGGCAGTGTCATGCCGTCTTGGGTTTGACTTGTTTGAAAGCAGAGAGTCACACCGGACAAGCACTCCTGTCCGCCCTGAATGCACAGGTGGAAAAGTGGCTGACTCCGCAGCAACTGGATATCGGCAAAGTTGTTTGTGACAAAGGAAAAAATGTGATGGCGGCATTGAAGTTGGGCAAGTTGACACATGTGCCGTGCATGGCACATGTGTGTAATCTGATCGTACAACGCTTTGTGCATAAGTACACAGGCTTACAGGACTCCTGAAGAAGGCCAGGAAGGTGTGTGGCCATTTCAGGTGTTCCTACACGGCCATGGCGCACTTTGCAGATATCCAGCGGCGAAACAACATGCCAGTGAGGCGCTTGATTTGCGACAGTCCGACAAGTTGGAATTCAACACTCCTAATGTTTGACCGCCTGCTCCAACAAGAAAAAGCCGTTAATTAATATTTGTATGACCGGGGTGCTAGGACAGCCTCTGGGGAGCTGGGAATTTTTTTGCCACGTTACTGGACGCTCATGCGCAATGCCTGTAGGCTCATGCGTCCTTTTGAGGAGGTGACAAACCTAGTCAGTCGCACCGAAGGCACCATCAGCGACATCATACCATTTGTTTTCTTCCTGGAGCATGTCCTGCGAAGAGTGCTGGATCAGGCCGTAGATGAGCATGAAGAGGAAGAGTTGTGGTCACCATCACCACCAGAAACAGCCTTATCAGCATCGCTTGCTTGACCTGCGGCAACGCTGGTAGAGGATTGTGAGGAAGAGGAGTCAGAGGAGGAATGTGGCTTTGAGGAGGAGGAGAAAGACCAACCACAACAGGCATCCTAGGGTGCTCGTTGTCATCTATCTGGTACCCGTGGTGTTGTACGTGGCTGGGGGGAAGAACATACCTTCATTCAGATCACTGAGGAGGAGGAACGGGAAATGAGTAGCTCGGCATCCAACCTTGTGCAAATGGGGTCTCTCATGCTGTCGGGCCTGTTGAGGGACCCTCGTATAAAAAGGCTGAAGGAGAGCGACCTGTACTGGGTGTCCACGCTACTAGACCCACGGTATAAGCAGAAAGTGGCTGAAATGTTACCAAAGTACAACAAGTCGGAAAGGATGCAGCATTTGCAAAATAAATTTAAAAAGTATGCTTTACACAGCGTATAAGGGTGATGTCACAGCACAACGGGAATCTAACAGGGGAAAAGGTGAAAGTAATCCTCCTCCTCCCACGACCACTCCGGCAAGGACAGGACGCTTTAAAGACGTGTTGTTGATGGAGGACATGCGTAGCTTTTTAAGTCCTACGCATCGCCATAGCCCTTTGGGATCCACCCTCAGAGAACAACTCGACCGACAGGTAGCAGACTACCTCGCCTTAACTGCAGATATCAACACTCTGAGGAGCGATGAACCCCTTGACTACTGGGTGTGCAGGCTTGACCTGTGGCCTGAGCTATCCCAATTTGCGATAGAACTTCTGGCCTATCCCCCCTTCAAGTGTCCTGTCAGAAAGGACCTTCAGTGCAGCAGGAGGTATTGTCACTGAGAAGAGAAGTCGCCTAGGTCAAAAAAGTCTAGATTACCTCACCTTTATTAACATGAATGAGGGATGGATTCCAAAGGGACTGACAGTGGGTAATACATCTCATCTCAAAAAAGGCCTGATGAGATGAGCTGCCTTGGGCTAAAAATGGTGACCCTATGTAGGAGGAACAGTCCCTATTCTACTCTGTGTCAGTGTGTATCAGGGTCTCTGAGGACAGGTGTCAATCCATATCTGCCAAGTGACCCTATGTAGGAGGAACAGTCCCTATTCTGCTCTGTGTCAGTGTGTATCAGGGTATCTGAGGACAGGTGTCAATCCATATCTGCCAAGTTACCCTATGTAGGAGGAACAGTCCCTATTCTGCTCTGTGTCAGTGTGTATCAGGGTCTCTGAGGACAGGTGTCAATCCATATCTGCAAAGTGACCCTATGTAGGGGGAACAGTCCCTATTCTGCTCTGTGTCAGTGTGTATCAGGGATCCTTAGGATAGGTGTCAATCCATATCTGCCAAGTGACCCTACATAGGGGGAATGGTCCCTATTCTGCTCTTTGTCAGTGTGTATCAGGGTCCCTGAGAAGAGGTGTCAATCCATATCTGCCAAGTGACCCTATGTAGGGGGAACGGTCCCTATTCTGCTCTGTGTCAGTGTGTATCAGGGTCCTTGAGGACAGATGTCAATCCATATCTGCCAAGTGACCCTATGTAGGGGGAACAGTACCTATTCTGCTCTGTGTCAGTGTGTATCAGGGATCCTTAGGATAGGTGTCAATCCATATCTGCCAAGTGACCCTACATAGGGGGAATAGTCCCTATTCTGCTCTGTGTCAGTGTGTATCAGGGTCCCTGAGAAGAGGTGTCAATCCATATCTGCCAAGTGACCCTATGTAGGGGGAACGGTCCCTATTCTGCTCTGTGTCAGTGTGTATCAGGGTCCTTGAGGACAGATGTCAATCCATATCTGCCAAGTGACCCTATGTAGGGGGAACAGTACCTATTCTGCTCTGTGTCAGTTTGTATCAGGGTCCCTGAGGACAGGTGTCAATCCATATCTGCCAAGTGACCCTATGTAGGGGGAACAGTCCCTATTCTGCTCTGTGTCAGTGTGTATCAGGGATCCTTAGGATAGGTGTCAATCCATATCTGCCAAGTGACCCTATGTAGGGGGAACGGTCCCTATTCTGCTCTGTGTCAGTGTGTATCAGGGTCCCTGAGGACAGGTGTCAATCCATATGTGCCAAGTGACCCTATGTAGGGGGAACAGTCCCTATTCTGCTCTGTGTCAGTGTGTATCAGGGTCCCTGAGGACAGGTGTCAATCCATATCTGCCAAGTGACCCTATGTAGGAGGAACAGTCCCTATTCTGCTCTGTGTCAGTGTGTATCAGGGATCCTTAGGATAGGTGTCAATCCATATCTGCTAAGTGACCCTATGTAGGGGGAACAGTCCCTACTCTGCTCTGTGTCAGTGTGTATCAGGGTCCCTGAGGACAGGTGTCAATCCATATCCGCCAAGTGACCCTATGTAGGGGGAACAGTCCCTATTCTGCTCCGTGTCAGTGTGTATCAGGGTCTCTGAGGACAGGTGTCAATTCATATGTCAAGGTGTCAATCCATATGTCAAAGTGTCAATATGTCATATGTCAGGTGTCAATCCATATCCATTGTGATTTAGGATAGGTGATTTATGCCCTTTATGGATTAAAACCAGACTCAAACCTGCATCAACTGTGTAATTTTCCATGGGAGTTTTGCCATGGATCCCCCTCCTGCATGCCACAGTCCAGGTGTTCGTCCCCTTGAAACAAGTTTTCCATCACTATTGTGGCCAGAAAGAGTCCCTGTGGGTTTTAAAATTCGCCTGCCCATTGAATTCTATGGTGGTTCGCCCAGTTCGCTGGTTCGTGAACGTTTGCGTAAGTTCGCCGTTCGCGAACCGAAAATTTTATGTTCGCGACATCACTAGTGACCACGTCTGGATGTCACAGTGAGGTCTGTGATAGACAGCCATATAAAGTAAAAACTAAACATTTTTTTAGTACAAAAATTCTAAAAAACAAAAACAAAACTTAAGTGTAGGTACACTGAAAACAAAAATGGGCATGTTAGTTAATGAAGACCAGGAAAAGACAGAAATGGTAAATTACCTTTTTTTACTCAGTATATATTTTAGAGAATACTGTGGCAAGAGATATGCAATTGACTGCTGCAAAAAAACTTGCAGAAAAATTTGGATTGGATGACTCAAGAGAAGGTGCTGCAGCAACTATAAAAAGTTAATGTACACAAAGTTCTGGGGCCTGATGGTATTCACCCATGAATACTGATGGAGCTAAGTGTGGAAATAAGTAAACTTATTTTTTAATCTTTTAAGATGATTTTCTTTCACAAATTTTACTGGAGGATTGAAGGAAGGCAGATGTGATGTAAGGCAGATTTTCTATATTCAAAAAGGGTATCCCTCAGGATTTTTGCTTAGAAATTATAGACCTGTGAGCTCAACTTCTGTGACTGTGAAAGTATTTAAATGGCTATTAATGGATAATATTCAGGAATTCATTGGGAAGAACATTGTTATTAGCAGTAATCAACATGGATTTATTAAACATAGGTCATGTCCAACTAACCTAATTGCATTCTATGATGAAGTAAGTAAAAGTAAAGAATTTTACCTCTTTAAAAAGACCACACTTTAAATTTGCTGTGAAATTTTGGGTACCTATTCTAAAAAAAGGTTTTTATGGCACTAGAAAAAGTGCAGAGGCAGGCTACAAAATAAATAAAAGGAACGGAGCATTTCAAGAAGAAAGGTTAACAGGGCATGGCCTGGATGCTGAACAAGATGGACGCCTAAACGAAGTGCTCTGCTCCATCAAGCCCCTAAATAGCATCCTAAAATAAGCGATAGCCGGCAAATGGTCCGAAACAGACGCACAGACCATCCCCAAACGCCGAGGGGTTCACAACCGGGACCCCAGCAGGGCCCGATGGATTAATTCCTGCAACCTCACCGAGACCCGGGCCACGAGGCTGAGGCGTCACGATCCGCGCCATCATCCCTGGCCTCAATTGCTAGTGCTGGGACGTCCGCCCTGGACCAAATAGGTGAAGAGCTGCGCTCTACAGCGGCCTCGATGGCCACCAAGAATGACCTACTGACCCTCACTACTACCATACAAGACGCCCTCCACTCGGAGATAGCAGGGATCCGCACGGAGGTTGGCGCCCAAATGGGTCGCATCAACTCCCTCGAACAATCCCTCGAGTTATAGTCTGCCAGGATCACATCGACAGACACGGCGATCTCCCGACAGGGAGAACTACTTCTCAACATGAGACGCATGCTAGAAGATCTTGATAGTAGGGGTCGGAGGTGGACTGCGAAGAGAGGGTGGAGGAAGTACCTTTTCAAGAGCTTACTACAGAACGAGGCCGCACCACGTTTTAAATTTGAAAGAGCACATAGGGCCCTGAGACCCCGAACCCAAGAAGAAGGACCAAGGGACTTAATATGCTGCCTACATTCATACAAGCTTAAAGAGGCAATAATGCGCAAGGCCAGAGAAAAACCCTCATGGCCCTACATGGGCGTCCAGGTCTCCTTATACAAGGACCTATCTCTGATAACCCTGGATGCAAGGAGGGCGCTTCGCCCGGTCACCACAGCACTCCGGGAACGTAATATCCCCTATAAGTGGGGATACCCATTCGCTCTACTCGCCCGACATAAAGAGGGATGGTCCTCAGCCATAAGTCCTGAAGAAGTACCTTACGACTATTGGAGGAATTAGGAATACCACCCATCCCTGTCTCAAACTGGATCCATGAGCCGCTGGGACCACGGAAACGAAGAGGGGGATCCCCGTCGGGTCCCCCCTCCGAGACGACAGCAGGAGCATGGAGAACCCGGGGAGTGAGCACACACCCAAGATCCTTGCCCGAGGCACTCTATTTTGAACCCCGACTTCTATGGGACTCATACCCCCATGCCGGAACCATCTCCTATTCTGTTTGGACTCATGGGCCTGGACTCCCCTACTTTGATACAGCGGGGTGGGCTATTGCGGGACAACTTGGGGAGAGGGGGATATTGGGACGATGAGCCACCTCACGCTGAACATTCCCAAGACGCTCTGAGCACTATGCATCTCCTAATAAGACGAGACAGAGTCGGAGGTGGACTTCTTATGAACTCCTTGTAAGGTACAATATCCATGGGTGCACTAACAAAGAGAACAAGCAGTAGAGAAGCTATGCCTCTTGTGCTTACGTGCTGTTTCCCCACCCCAAAAGGGGGGAGGAAAGGGGGGAAAAAAGGGGAAAAAAGGAAGGGGGGAGAGAAAAAAATGAATAAAGGGGGGGAGGAGGAAAAAAAGAAAAAAAAATGAACAGGGAAGGGAAAGGGGAAGGAAAGAAAAAGGAACAAGGGAAGAGAAGAAGAAAAAGAAAAAAAAAGGCCCTGTCACCGTTTTATAATTGTTTATTTACACCCCTGCCCCGAATGAGAATGTTTCTAGCCTTATTACCCCAATGAAAAGCTTTATTGTTGTACACTTAGGGTTGCTGTGTACCCTATTGCTACTCTTGGGACACAGCAGGGTCACTCCCGACACACCCTGCAGCCACTATAGCGCACACCATAATCCCATAGCACACTACACTTCTTTATTTAACCCCCCATACTTGGAGGAAGCTGGAGGAATACACTAGGTAGATTACAAGACTTCGCGGAAGGCACCCTCATACTGCGGGGTGACTTTAACATCCCTTTGGACCCTACATTGGACTTGTCAACGGATCATAGCAGCATACCTCAACTCAGCATTCGCTCAATTAGAAGATCACTGAACGACACAGGCCTAGTGGACTGTTGGAGAACCCTTAACCCGACTGTGAAGGACTACACGTACTACTCAGCACTACACAACCGCTACTCCCGTATTGATTACATTCTCATCAGGCAAATAGGCCTACCGTGGTTACTCTCAGCCAAAATAGACCCAGCCACATGGTCAGACCATGGCGCGGATAGCATTGCAATAGAGTCCCCGCTCTTTCGGCCGACCAGATGGATGTGGAGACTCAATGAGGCGTTGCTTCTGAACCAGGATACTCGGGAACAGATATCGCAGGACCTAACACACTACTTCCAAGACAACGGAACCACAGACACATCACCAATTTCGATATGGGAAGCACATAAGAGTGTTATGCGGGGTTCGATAATTCGAATCACCTCCAAAACGAAAAAAGAAATGCAAAGAGAACTGACTGCCCTCTATCTACAGATTACAGAATTGGAAACACAACACAAAAGATCCCAGCTCATAGCGACATATGGAGAACTAACACAAGCCAGAAGACAGTTGAAAGATCTCCTAACACGACGCCACTTACGTTCCATACAACGATCCAAGGGATTCTTTTACATTCACGCCAATAAAGGAGGACGATTTCTTGCGTACAGGTCCGCAAACTTCATCTCTCGTCGGGCATCACATCTACGCACCCGACTGACATAGCTGATGAGTTCAGGACATATTATAACAAGCTATACAATCTGAAGACGCAAGACAACTCCAATATAACAAACACGGAAGACGCCTGGACACAAGAATACTTGCAAAATGCGAATCTGAGGAAACTACAGATGGATACGATGACAGCACTGGAAGCCCCGATCACAGAGGAAGAACTTGCAGGCACGTTAAAAACAACCAAAACTGGAAAAGTACCGGGTCCTGACAGATTCTCTGCGGGATATTACAAAAAAATCTTGGTGATGTTGCTACCATGGTTAACGAAAGCTGTTAACGCGATCGCAGAGGGAGGGACCTTCGGAGCGGAGTCGCTGGCAACCGAACTTCCGCAAATGTTTGCGAACGGGCTAACCAGGCGAACCGCCATAGACTTCAATAGGCAGGCGAATTTTAAAACCCACAGGGACTCTTTCTGGCCATAATAGTGATGGAAAAGTTGTTTCAAGGGGACTAACACCTGGACTGTGGCATGCCGGAGGGGGATCCATGGCAAAACTCCCATGGAAAATTACATAGTTGATGCAGAGTCTGGTTTTAATCCATAAATGGCATAAATCACCTAACATTCCTAAATTGTTTGGAATAACGTGCTTTAAAACATCAGGTATTATGTTGTATCGATCAGGTAGTGTATCACAGTGCTTCACAGTGACAGACCAAACTAATGCACCGCAAACAACCGCAAACAGTCCATTTGCACAACCGCAAACTCCCCATTTGCACAAGGTTGGATACCAAGCTAGCCATGTCCCGTTCCTTGTCCTCACTGATGTCATTGAAGGTCTCTTCCTCCACCCAGCCACGTACAACACCAAGGGTCCCCGAAAGGTGACAACAAGCCCCCTGTATTTTTTTTTTAATGTACACTACTGTTACACCAGATATGAGTTGCACTGGTGTGACACTGTGCCCTGGCAGGCCCTGAAACGCACACGTGTGAAGGAAACTGACTGCTATTATTTCACAGTCAAATTTCTAGTTTTTTTTTTTTTAATGTACACTACTGTTACACCAGATATGAGTTGCACTGGTGTGACACTGTGCCCTGGCAGGCCCTGAAACGCACACGTGTGAAGGAAACTGACTGATATTATATTACAGTCAAAAAAGTTTTTTCTTTTTTTTTTTTAAATGCAAGCTATTGAAACACCAGATATGAGTGGTGGCACTGGGCAAGTGGGCACAGTATACGCTGTGAGCCTGACACACACGCTGGCTGGCAGGCAACTGCAATTAGAAAGAAAAGAAAAAAGCAGTTCGTAGTCATAAGCCTTCCCTGTTTGATGGGCAGCAACAATTGCTTCTCTAAGATCATTGCTGATATATTTCCTCCTTGGCATTGTGTTAACACACACTTAAATGTTCCAGACCAGCAAACTGCTAAAAGTTTGGCTTTTATAGAGGTGGTCGTACTTGCTGATGATCAGCTAATCAAGGGCATTTGATAAGCAGCACCTGTCTGCTACTTAGTTAAATCATGACACAGTGTAATATGTCATGTGTTGTTGTTCAACTGAGGTTGTATTTACCTTATTATAACACCTGCTAAGGAGCATATTATTGTTATTATGCCCTGATATGTAAAACCATAGAATTCAAAGAGTGTGTATTTATTTTTTGCATGACTGTAAATATGTGGCCATGAACAAATTTTGCCGATGTGGTTTATATTTGGAGTGATGAGTGTAAATTCTAGACCAAAAAGACTAATTATGGAAAAGTTGCAGAATTGGCAAATTGTTCTAATTAGACATTTCTGTACTAGAACTGCCAATTTGTTTATTAATTTCTGGCAATCCCCAATTTATTAAATAACCCTGATTCAGTTAAGTGAATAAAGCCAAACATACAATTTTACTAGTGCCTGACTCTGTTAAAAATGGCTTTGAACCAAACTTACACCATAAAATGCTAATTACTAACTGGCATAATTTTGCTGCAACATCACTTGGAAAAATGACCTATGCTCAGAGGCCATCTTGTGTGCTGTGATAGTAAGTATCATAAAGTTTTAAAATTACTTCCAGGGATGGCTGATGAGAGCTTTTCAGAACTAAATACAAACATGCCTTAATACAGCTACTTTTAAGTATTTTTGCAGGCAGGTGTAACTGGGCTTTCTGAGGATAGTTAGGGTATCATTCCTTCTTTCTGATTTTTTTTTTAAAGCTTTATTGAAGTATATTGATGCAGGTACATGAGAAAAATATGTCTTCTCGAACACATCTTGGATCAAAACAAGGTTAGATAAACAGGAATATGAAAAAATACATAGAAACAGTGTTCAGTGTGGAGAAAAAGACAAATAGGGTTCTAGTTAACATTAAGAGGTACACTCCGCTCATGTATGTGTGTTCTGTCTTGGTACAATCAAAATGGAGGTACTCGTACGTCAGACCCAGATACAACTAAGTGTATAGTGGACTTATTATCTCTGTAACACGTGATAACAGAGTGAGACAGCTTAATCAAATGCAGGTTAGCTCTTTCGCTTGTCTCAAATTAGGGTGTTATGAAATATAAAAGTAAAATATACTAAAACCTCTAGGTCACGGGAAGATAACCTATGGCACGTGTACCATCCACGGCACTCAAAGTATCTTTGCACGGCTCTCAAGGCTGCTGGAGCCAAACAGGCCTCTCTGGTCTATCAGGAATTCCTATGGAACTTCAGATATCTGCTAATGCAAAAAGGTGGGGAGGGACAATACTCAATGTATGCGTTGCAGCACGCAGAGGAAGTGATCTCAGATTACTTCCTCCCAGCACCTGTATTGAAATCCGCACTAGAGTAGAGCAGCCTGCAGCAGCTATCGCAGTTTCTGCCCTTGACCTGTAGCTGGCCAGACTGCTAGATATACACAGAGATGCAGAATAACCCTCGACTCATACAAATAATATGAACAGCTCACACACAAACACACACACAGTCCACACAAACACAACACCACTAACAATCTAAATACATGCACACAACACAAGCAGCCTTTCCCATGCAATACCCCAAACAGCCCCACACACCACACCAACACACTCTATAACACAAGCAGCCCCAATACACAGTCAACATTTGTAAGTATCACACACAATACCACAAACTACTCATGAACATACACAATATAACAGCTCATATACGCACAAATATAATGATACAAAGCAACTGCAGCATAAATAACACAAGCAAAATACGGCAACATATATAACTCAATTTAAAAAAAAATAGGACTGGCACGCTACAGGATATCACAATCTTATTTTGGCACAGTGCTGCTAAAAGGTTGCCTACCCCTGATCTAGTTGTTAATAAAGGTAATTTGTTTTATTTTTAGATTGTATAGTCTGAGCTCTCTATCCCACTACCCGCGCTCTGACCTCAGCGGATGAGTAGTTGGGATTCTGTCGTTCTTTTGACAAGTTGTATATATAGTATATGAAAAAGGCTAAATAAACAATGTATACTAATTACGGACACCAACAATTATCATCAGAAACATATATCGACTTGTTTAATGTCTTTGTTAAAGTAATACACCAAGCACCATAACCAGCCTGCTATAAGTGGTTTAGTGGCCAGGAGTGGGTATGATTGAGAATGAAATTCTCAGATTTAGAGCAAATTGTATGGTAAAAGGTACTAGTCAACTGGAGAGAAAGGGCTCCCACTAAAAAAAAACCAACATGCAGGAAAAAGAGTAGGTATTAGATGCGATTTAATGAGTATCCAGGAGTAGTTATGGTGGGTGTTATATACATTTGAAAAATAGGAACATCGCCTTATGAATTAATAAAACAATAAAACTTAATAAATCTTAATAGACTTCAATTGAAGTTATCAAATATAACATATAGCATGGAAGTCCCAAATATAGAAAGTTCAATGTTGCAGTCTTTCAAAGTATCACAGTATAGTGTTGATACAATATATATGCAATGTTAGCTTGTGTCAGATAGCTCCAGCTATTGAGCCACACGGGGTTAGTCTACTGAACAAGCTATTGAATATAGTACTAACAGTGATGTATTCTTCGATTTGTGTTGTATCAATGGTATGTACACTGTAAGTTTCAGCTTGTGTTTTAATAAAGGTTTTGAATTAAAAAGCATTCACAATTTGCAGATCTATATCGAGGGTAAGATAGAAATGCGTTTGGTGGGAGGTGGTTGATGGTGGTCACGGTCCTATAGTCCGGCTGGTAGATGTAAGTTAGTAAGGTGCCGCGTGCATTCCACTGCTCTCCCCTTCTGCGTTCCAATACAAATCGGTAGTTTTAGCAGTTTGCGAAAGATGCCGAAAAGTGTCCTTACGCGTTTCGTGAGTGTACTCTCACTTCATCAGAGGCTGGCATCCGTGAAAGGCCTCTGGGTTTAAATAGCCAACTAAGTCTTTTCGGCTGTATTTTAACTCTTAATGGTGCAGTCTGTACATATTTGATACTAGTTTAAAACGGTACATATACATGAAGACTTTACATAGGATGCTTATGTTAAAAAACATACATTAAATGGGTTACATTTAAAACATTTCTTTGAGAAAATTACACTTGAAAAATATTTCATTTATGAAAGAAACAATAATGAATAAATTGCATTTTAAAAAACAAATTACACTTTGTTACAGTGTGTCTTATAAATGAGGTTATACACGTGAAGTAGAATTTGCCTTATGCATAATAATATTAATTAAAATTAATGATATATGTTAGAAATAAAAACAACAGATGAATAATGGTACCTTACTATGAAGTATGTTGATTAGTGGCTAAGGAGAGTTGGATATGTTGGTGCTTAAATCTGTGCACAATCTTATAATTATTTGATTAGTCATCTTAATAATTGGTATTAGTCATATAATTAATACCTAATATAGAAGATAATCAGAAAATTTGATATATTTAAGAATGGAAGAAATACGTTCGATATCAAAATTGTTTTAAAAAAAGGAAATTTGATAAAAATGTGTTTGAATGCTAGATGAAGATATTATTGAGAATAGGTTTTCATTATAAATGAGAGTATATAGTAAGTAGGGATGGGACATGATAAGGTTACCGAGAAAATACATACATTTTAATTGCATTAGTGTGTAATATGCATATTGGCAACTATCAAACTATAGGATTTAACAATGATGTACTGCAGAAAATAGTTAGTAAATATTTAAGTAAAAACCTTATTGGAAGCCGATTTGTAGAAGAGGTTTCTTAACTTGTGTGCAGTAATTTGTATATAATTTACCTAATAGGTGCGTTGTATATTTATATGTATGTTGAAGATGGTTTGGAAATAATATAAAAACTAAAATATATAAAAATATAAAAAAATATTACAAATATATAAGCTTGAAAATATTAAAACGTTATAAAATTGCATTTAATTCAAAGTCCACATTTAACCCTTTAGGTTCCAAATTATCTAACTGAAAAATCCACTTTGCTTCTGCCTTATTCAGTTATTTTTCTAGGTCTCCTCCTCTCCATGGTGTGTGGATTTTTTGTATTGCCGTGAATTTCAGACCAGTAGGATTTCTTGCATGTATTATATCACAATGTTTTGATAGATTGTGTGAATGAAGGTCTTTTCTGATGTTTCTTATGTGCTTGCCTAATCTAGATTTTAGGGCCCTTTTTGTCTGTCCTTTATCAAATTTATTGCAAGGGCAGCTTAGCAGATAAATAAAACCTGTAGTATTACAGTTGAGATGGGATTTTATTTTGAATTTTTCTTTAGTTTGGGGATGGGTACATTCTTTAATATGTTGAGGTTGTTCTTGGTGATTTATGCAGGCTCTACATTTTTTGTATTTCCAAAAACCTACTTTTGCTTTTAAAAAGGTGAACTGATTTATTTTTTGTCTTTTTCTCTTTTGGTTGTTGGTGCTAATCAGGAGCTCAGATTGGAGGCCTTTAATTAAATAAGTTTTGGCTTATGAACTAATATTTTGTCTAATTGAGGGTCTCCTTTAGAAATATTCCATTATTTTTTTGTAAAATGTGGCGTATTTTATGTGTCTGATTATCAAATCTTGTCATAAATGCTGGGATGTCTGAATTGACTGAATTTTATCTTTAGTTTCTAAAATTTGGTTACCGTACGTTGTATTTCCATAGTTTTGATTATGGCTTGGTTTAATATATCATCAGGATAACCTTTTGTATAAAATTGATGTTTCATTTCTTCTATTTGTTTAGTGCATACTTCGGGTTCTGTACAGTTGCATTTGAGTCTCCTAAATTGGCTAAATGGTATATTGTTTAGCCATGTTCTTTTGTGAAAGCTGTTTTGGCCCCCTGGGAGGGCTCAGTGCCTGTGAGCCCTCCCAGTGCATGTAGTCAAACCATTTAAGAATGGTGATATCTGGGGCCCACTGGTGCCTCCTTTGCATGGAATCTCCTGCAAGAACTTTTCATTATCTCTCGTGAGTTAATCATGGCAGTGCTATGCAACACTGAGAGTTCTCATTCAGCACTGCTAGGCTTAGCTCGGGGAGCTAATGCAAGCTTCCTGCAGTAACCTTTCTTAAACAGTTTGACTACTTACACTGGAGGACACCATGGCACTTCTGGCACCATTGCCACTAAACTGGGCTGTAACATATATTCATATTTGATAACTAAATATGTACGTGTGCATCTGTCATATAATGTGGTGAGTGTATGAAGCTGTGTAACGCAACATTAAATATAATGTTAAAAGATGCTAGCATAAAGGGGGTTTAAGGGCTGAGAGGGATTAACATCAGAGTTAGATTATGTAGGATGTTTATTGTCAAGCATTAAAAATTTGAGGGGGTTACAGACAGTTGTGGTTAAAGGCATTAAACATTTAAAAGGGGTTATAATTGACAGCTAAAGTGGGGTTACATGTAGTATTAGGGTACATGAGGTAATGTAACTGAGTGTATGGTTAGAGATAAGTTAAATTTAGTAATGTGTACATTCTTTAGGTTTCTGGGAGGGGTTAAATTTCACTTCCTGTCCAACATCACACACACAGACACTGGAGGATCTGGGACAGCAATGAGCTTCATACCCTTTATAACTGTTACCGAAAGTCTGATATCAAGCATAAAAGTCTGACTAGCCAAGGCTTTTGGTATTTGTCCCTCCCCACCAGTCCACTTAAGCTTATATTATAAGTGCTGACTAGAGATGTCGCGAACATAACATTTTCCGTTCGCAAATGGCAAATGCGAATTTCCGCAAATGTTCGCGAACGGGCGAACCGGGCGAACTGCCATAGACTTCAATAGGCAGGCGAATTTTAAAACCCACAGGGACTCTTTCTGGCCACAATAGTGATGGAAAAGTTGTTTCAAGGGGACTAACACAAAAGCTCTGCATGTCCTCCATCAACAACACGTCTGTAAAGCGTCTTGTCCTTGCCAGCGTGGTCGTGGGAGGAGGAGGATTACTTTCACCTCTTCCCCTGTAAGATTCCCGTTGTGCTGTGACATCACCCTTATACGCTGTGTAAAGCATACTTTTTAAATTATTTTGGAACTGCTGCATTCTTTCCGACTTGAGGTAATTCGGTAACATTTCAGGCACTTTCTGCTTATACCGGGGGTCTAGTAGTGTGGACACCCAGTACAGGTCATTCTCCTTCAGCCTTTTTATACGAGGGTCCCTCAACAGGCACGACAGCATGAAAGACCCCATTTGCACAAGGTTGGATGCTGAGTTACTCATGTCCCGTTCCTCGTCCTCAGTGATCTCACTGAAGGTATGTTCTTCCCCCCAGCCACGTACAACACCACGGGTACCAGATAGGTGACAAATAGCATCCTGGGATGCCTGTTGTGGTTGGTCTTCCTCCTCCTCCTCAAAGCCACATTCCTCCTTTGACTCCTCTTCCTCACAATCCTCTTCCAGCGTTGCCGTAGGTCCAGCAAGCGATGCTGATAAGTGGTGGTGGTGATGGTGACCACAACTCTTCCTCTTCATGCTCATCTACGGCCTGATCACTGAGCACTCTTCACAGGGCACGCTCCAGGAAGAAAACAAATGGTATGATGTCGCTGATGGTGCCTTCGGTGCGACTGACTAGGTTTGTCACCTCCTCAAAAGGACGCATGAAAAAATTCCCAGCTCCACAGAGGCTGTCCTAGCACCCCGGTCATACAAATAGTCATTAACGGCTTTTTCTTGTTGGAGCAGGTGGTCGAACATTAGGAGTGTTGAATTCCAACGTGTCGGGCTGTCGCAAATCATGCTTTGCAGACCAGGTATCAGTGGTCAGATGGACCCTTGCCCCAACACTGTGTGCCAGACATGCCATTACTTCTTTTTGCACAATCGAGTACAGGTTGGGAATTGCCTTTTGTGCAAAGACATTTCGGCCGGGTACCTTTCACTGCGGTGTCCCAATAGCTACAAATTTTTGGAACGCCTCAGACTCCACCAGCTTGTATGGTAAAAGCTGGCGGGCTAAGAGTTCAGACAAGCCAGCTGTCAGATGCCGGGCAAGGGGGTGACTTAATGGTTGCGCATCACTCATTTCTTCCAACTGATGTGTAAATAACTCCTCTGACAGATCAAGTGAAGCGGCTGTGGTGCTATTGTTGGTTGTGGCGGCAGGCGGGCGAGTGGTAACTTGAGAGGTGCCCGAAGCTAAGCTGGAGGAGCATGGTGCGTCAAGGTTCCGAGCGGAAGCTGTAGAAGATAGGGTGTCCTGTGTTAGCCAGTCAACTATGTCCTCAGAACTTTTCGAGTTCAGGGTACGTGGCCTCTGAACACTGGGCATTATTCTAGGGCCAAAGGGAATCACAGCACCACGACCACGATGGCCCCTGCGGGGTGGCCTGCCTCTGCCTGTCATTTTTTTTCGATTAGTGGTACTATGCGTTCAAGCTACTGTGACAACAGATATGAGTGGCACTGTGCACTGGCAGAAGTTGGCAGAATAGACGCTGTAGGCCTGACACACACGCTTGCAGACAACTAAATGCTATTCAATCTATTACAGTCAAATTTTATTTTTTTTAAATGTACACTACTGTTACACTAGATATGAGTTGCACTGGTGTGACACTGTGCCCTGGCAGGCCCTGAAACGCACACGTGTGAAGGAAACTGACTGCTATTATATTACAGTCAAAAAAGTTTTTCCTTTTTTTTAAATGCAAGCTATTGTGACACCAGATATGAGTGGTGGCACTGGGCAAGTGGGCACAGTATACGCTGTGAGCCTGACACACACGCTGGCAGACAATTAACTGCTATTGAATCTATTACAGTCAAAAAATGTTTTTATTTTTTTTAAATGTACACTACTGTTACACCAGATATGAGTTGCACTGGTGTGACACTGTGCCCTGGCAGGCCCTGAAACGCACACGTGTGAAGGAAACTGACTGCTATTATTTCACAGTCATATTTCTAGTTTTTTTTTTTTTAATGTACACTACTGTTACACCAGATATGAGTTGCACTGGTGTGCACTGTGGCAGGCAGGCAACTGCAATTAGATTACACAGGGAAAAAAAAGCAGACTGATGTTCTAGCCCTAAAAATGGCTTTTTGGGGTGCTGTCCTTACAGCAGAGATCAGATGAGTCCTTCAGGACTCTAGTGGACACTGAATACACTAGCCTAGCTATCGATTTCCCTATTAAATCAGCAGCAGCTACACTGTCCCTCCTCTCACTAAGAATGCAGCTTCCGAATGAATCTAAAATGGATGCTGTCCAGAAGGTGGGAGGGTCTGGGAGGGAGGGTCTGCAGCTGATTGGCTGGAATGTGTCTGCTGACTGTGAGGTACAGGGTCAAAGTTTACTCAATGATGACGAATAGGGGGCGGACGGAACATCGCATATGTTCGCCCGACGTGGCGAACAAGCTATGTTCGCCAGGAACTATTCGCCAGCGAACTATCCAGGACATCTCTAGTGCTGACAATAGGCACCATCTACAGGACATGCGCAGGTGCCTAGTCTGCCTAATGGGAATGGTATGACTTATAAGTCATTATATGGTATACATTGTCTTGAAATCCATAGAAAACGTAGATAATGGTACAATAACACACATATTACTATATTACTTTCTCTGAATATGTGTTTTTATAATATATATAATATGTACCTATCATTGCAGGTTCTTATTATTTTTAATACCGATATTTTTTTCTCTTGCCCTCTTTCTTCTTTACAATGCTGGGGAAAATATACCTTTTTATCAATGGTTCCCATGACTTCGGACTTACCAAACATCATAGTCTATAGACTGTGTGGATGCTATGATAATCCGGAGGAGGTGGACTTTCAGAGGTAAGACGTCACAGGAAGTGACGTATCGGACCTTCAACATATAGACCCGATGCATCAAAGGAAATTATGTATCAGATGTTGAATCAGAAAAATCACAGGAACTAAATTATTACTTTGGCTTTGAAGATTTTGAAAGATAGAAAATTCCTAATGTATTTTACAGTTAATGAGAAATGTTCATGTTTGTTTCTTATTTTATAATTATTCTGTTATTATGCTTTTATGTGTGAGTCCTTTGGACTACCAAGATTGTGTTGATTTATATCAAACCGGAAACGTCACCATGTTGTGGGTAGCAGTGTACGTATCCGGTTCGGACCATATTTGGTGATGGGAGTGTTTGTATGGAACATGTGTAATTAATTGCAAAAGGGTAATAAGCGCTCTCTTCTCAAGGGTGAGCAGCAGTTCACCAACAAGGTGTTCCCTCTACCTTGTGATAAATGGACAGATAAAATAGAAAGGTGAACAGCGCTAAAGATCAGAAATTGTACATACGTTTAGTAGAAATACTGGCCAGCGGAGTAACTTAAAAAAAAAAGGAGAAACAAAGATACAAATAATGGTACAGTATGTATGAACGATATAATTCCACAAGAACAAAGGTGTTATATTCACACTAACACTTTGAGGAGCTATATCAGCTCGGTGTTAAGAGCTTGGACGGAATAATCCCCGTCTATGGATTTCTTGAGGTTCCAGATCGTTGGTGAGTGTATTCATTATATGAAAAACAAGAGTAAAATACGCCACATGGTCTAGTACGTGAATATAAAATATTGTAGTAAGAGTAGATGATCCTACTTACATATACTAGAGCAACGACCTGCTCTAGTTTGGAGAATTTCAGGTGGAATAATCCCCACCTCAGGATATAGTGGACCCAGGTATAGCAGCAAAGCAATATTAAATAGGAAGGAGGACAAAAAAAAAATGACTGGATGGTTTAAAAATTATATATACTTTAATACAATAAGTAAAAAGTGAATAATACACTATAAAACCAGTCCTGTATAAAAGTCCAAAATTCTTCCTCACTTGACGCGTTTCGGCGAAGCTTTCTCAAAAGTGAACTAAATACAAATAATTAAAAAAATTATATATATATATATATACACACACACACACACACACACACACACACACGTGTGTATATATATATATATATATATATATATATATATATATTAATTCTACATATATATTTATGTAATATTTTTACATAATTAGGTCATTTTATTAATTACAATTTGCAGGACCTGCCTGAAAACCCATAACATTTCTTATTTTCTCCCATATTTTTTATAGTTTATTCATACGAAATTATTTTTCATAGCTAAATATTTGATGTTAAATGAAAGCCCTGTTTCCCCTGAATAAATGATATATAATAAGTGTGGGTGCATTTAATATGAAAGAGGTGAATTATGCCTGAACAGATATATATAGCGCAAATTCAAGTTTTTGTTTATGTTTTGTTTTGATCACAACATGTACATTTGGCTCAGTCCTTAAGGGGCTAAGGGGTTAAAAGCCTCAAGAAGAACATGGGTGGATCATTTATTTACATTCAGTTTCAAACAGAAACCAGGCATACGTGGGATGGGAAAAGACATCTATTGCATACACAGTGTTAATAATTATTACACCATTTATGATGCTACTTTTCTTCAAATCAGTCAGTGAATTCTACGGAATGCATTTCAGATAAACATTGTGCACCTACTAGAGCAGTGGTTCTCCACAAGCCCTCCACACACACCCACAGCTAAACCAATTGTGAGATCATCGGAATTGCTGATCTCTGTCCAATCCAATGGACTAAAGGTGAGCTTTTTTTATTCAGTAGAGCTCATTAACATGATGCTTTTTTGATGATTATTCTCATTTGTTGGTTATTTAAATATTGAAATTATGCTAAGTAGCACTCAAATAAAAAGTAGTCACAAGTCATGTCTCCTAATATTTCTAGTGCATTTCCTTAATTTATGTTCTACATTGTGTACAACTATCTTAAAAGTTTATTAATTCAACATTTTCTACTAATTATTATTCTGTATTTGAAGCAGTTTTTACTCTATTATAAATATGTGGCACAATATGTCTTAAAGGAACACTATAGCATTAGGAATATTGCTCACTGTAGGGGTTATGGTGCCAGGTGTGTCCTGTTACCCCCCATTGCATGTAGTTAAACTGTGTGTTTTTAGCAACAAGTAGTCATTCTCAACACATGAGCTAAGCCCTACACTGCACCTAAGCAGGAACTAACTGCTCTCCTTAGTAGTGCAGGTTGGAAACAGAACTCTACAGAAAAAAAAACACGTTTTAAAACTGGACTCCTTACACTGCACTCCTAGCATCATTACCAAAACAGGGAGCTATAGTGGTTATGGTGCTTGGAGTCTTCCTGTAAATATATTTACATGTTAACTGGGGGTTCAGCTAACTGCACTAGAATAATGACAATATCAAAAGAAAATAAATCACGAGATTGACACTGACATTTGGAATGTTGCCTTAGGTCGTGCTTCCTGAATCTGGAGTTTAAATTCAGGCAGGTTAATAACAGCCAACAAACTGCCCTTCTTGTTCAGGGAAGCTGATTTCTGCTTACTTACAATCTATACGTTTACAGCACCTTGTAAATCATCCACCAATGTCAGATCATCCCCAGTTTGAGTGCCAACATGTTACAACTTGCTGTAGACTAGTAACATTTTTACTAGCATTTCTGACCACACAGTACCACTTGGTATCACTGAAGTTTTAAGCAATGTTTTATTAGCAAGTTATTTTATGAAGAAAAAAAAACTGTTCTGGCTCTGACTAAAATAATCAATGCAACATCATGGCTATAAGATCATCTTATTATGATTTATTATTAATACTATGATGATTTACATAGAGCCAACATATTGCACATAGGGAAGGATACTGCAAACTCAAAAAACAATACAAGACAATGTGTTCACTTCTGTGCTGCTGGTTCACAAACCACTATGGCTCCTTATAGTGGAATTCAAATTTGTAGTAAAAAAAAAAAAAAAAAAAAATGAAACAAGTGCAACAAGAATATATAGATATATATAATATAGAAAGGGGATATCTGATAATGCAAGAGGTAGTTGGGTATAGTGATACAAAAGGTAAGGGTATATCTGTAAAATTCAATATCTAAGCTAAGCATACAACATAGAATTATAGTAAAAAAAATAAAATAAAATGGGTGAAATAGAACACAGGCAGAACAGAGAATACAGCAGATATAGGTGGGTGATGAGTAATTTGAGGATCCCAGGTGTACCTTGTAGTGGTTAAGGTAAAGCAGTCTGTTCAAATGCTGTATTGTTCGGCAACCTTGTGACAATAGTTCTTCTGATAGTGTATATTCTGGCTTGCAGTGGTTACAGTATTATTATTTGATTGTTATATGATTTCTGATTGTAACTCATAAATACCGTGACACATACTATATTACAAAGTGTGTTTAATTTGTTTTACATCTATAGAGCTTTTATCTATCCAAGACTGTGTGGCTCTTTTTACAGAGCTTTTATATATCCAAGACTGGACATTCAATTTAAAAAGAAAAAAAGATCCATTCAGACTGGTGAATATGCTTTTTAAGACTGCTCTTTAGTCATTTTATTCCGTTTATCTTACTGGAGGTATTTCTAAAACTTGGCATTTGTTCTACATAACAAAGATCGACTCTGCCTGAGCTAGTAGTAAAACATTAATGTGAGACTCCATTCTTCAATGGTTCCCTCTATATAATCCATTAGAACACAACAAACATACCGTAATTATTCTCTGCTCCTTCCATACAGATTTTGATATTCACCACTGTCTATTCATTTCTTAGAAAGTACATGACATTCCATTAATTCCATATGCTTATTGGCACTTGTTTACATAAAACCTACAGATGCTGGCATACAAATTCAAGGATATTTGCTGTGTATGCCTTTTGTTTGTGCTTTCTTTTCTCTTTACATTTGAACAGGCACATCTCCCCGATTCTCCCCATCTTATAAATTAGTTATCCTATAATTTCCGCTGCATCTGAAATTTTTACCTGTGACATGTCATGATTCCCTTTTATTCCAGAAGTTTGGTCCTTAAGGGGTTAAAGTGCACCTGTTATGGAAAAAAAAACTGCTGTCAGTTTACAGAGAATAAAACTACATTCCTATTTTGTTTTGTCTAGCAAATGCATTGATTAAATGTATTCAGGTTTTTTTTTTTTTTAAATGCATTACAGAATACCTAATATACTGGCGCAAATTGCATAATTTGTGGACACGGTAGGCCGGAGCTGCCATGACAGCAGCCATCTTGAAAGAGGATGAAATAAGATATGTAGACTTTTTAAAATCTAAATCCCAACAATAAGCATTGCTTAGATATAAACCTACCTTTAAAGTGGTTTTGCTGTCTGCACCACTGTCTGCAAAACCACTTTAAAAACCACAATAAGCATCGCTTAGATATAAACCTACCTTCAAAGTGGTTTTGCTGTCTGGTGGATGAAAAGTCCACTTTAACTTGCCACTATATAAGCGCCTTGATTTTACAAACTCATCAGAATACTTTGCAATCTTTTTTCATTAGTAGTAGTCCTACTAATTGCATCTACTTAACAGTTCTTTCTCACTCTAGAATATGTTTTATATCTGTGTTAGTATCACATTTACTTTAAGCGTGATATTAACCATACTAAATAATTTTATTTTTTACATATCCTTCAATATACTCTACATTGCCATTTCTGTTCGGTTTAAATCTTAAAATTCAGCTTTGTCCTGTATATGTCCTGTATATGCCGGTGTATGTTTGTGGTTTATTGACAGCTAGTATTTCTGATACTTATTAGGCAGGTATCAGGAGGCTACTATCCTACTGCGGAGGACGTTCTCTTAACCGACTATTCTGTAGGGCGTAGGTTTCTAAATCCATTTAATCATTTAACAGAGTCGTTTTCACTAGCAAACTCCAGTCTGTAGGTAATAATCTGATTGTGCTGTTCATTAAACTATGGGAACCAAAATAATTTAAATGCATTTGATAGATTTTTATCTCATATTCATGCTGTATTTTTATCCACGTTCAAATATTTTTCAGTTTTGCAGAATTACTCAACCCCTTGCACATACCACCCTTGTTTCATTAAGCAACTTCTTTATTAGACATACTCTGTATATGTACTCAGGTCTGCCAAAAAGAGATCAGCGTGAACTGGATTGCTGGCATGACAAAGCTGACTGCCAATCACAGTTCTCTTGAGATCTGCCCCCTTTGCCTTAGAATAGATTTAGATTACTGCACAGATAAGAAGAGGGCTGTGATTGACTGTAGGACAAAATTAAAGGGACAATATAGTCACAAGAACCACTGAATCTTAATGTAGTAGTACTGGTGTCTATGGCATGTCCCCGCAGTGTTAGCACTATGAAACCTGCCTAGTAATACTTCTAGTGGCAGTTACTCAGACGCCCACTAGAGGTGTTTCCTAGTCCTACATTCAGCATCTCCACGCTCTGCAAGGAGACGGTGAACCCTTCCCATAGATTCAGTGCATCTCTGTAAGGAGATGCTAAATGGTTCAGCATGGAGTTTTGGCAATGTGACAGAATGCCAGGCACCCCGACTGCGTACCTCCATCAAGTTTTCTTCCTAGCTCTCCACCTGGACACAGGAATGCTTCAGCCCCTAGCTGCCACAGCTTGGCTGGGGTCTCAACGTCACTTCCCATCCTGGAACAGGGTCTTGGGTACAGCGTCAAGTGCATAAGCTCTCCTGCAGATAGTATAGCTGATCCACCCAAACACTAGTGAAGTGAACAGTGAAAAGGAACTGCTTTATTATGGCCAAATTGCCTGTTTATAAATGCAAACCATAGCAGGGGGTGTCTACACAACAATTCAAGCCCCTCCCAAAGATCTCTAATTATCTCCCAAGAACAGAGAGGCAAACAGAAAAAAATCATAAAAATACTCCAAAACATCATAAAAATATACAATAACCCCACATATCATACTTCCCCAAATAACCTTGATCTGAGGGCCCATGTTCTCCAAATAGCGCTCAGATCCATGCAGCGTAGGAGAAACGGCACTGTGTTTAAGTTCTGACCAGCCACACACGTGGTCTTATGCCCAAAATAGTTCCAGGGTGTTGGGTGCTTTTACCGGTCAACTTTCAGGAGCTCCTGCGGCCGCAATACGGGGTGCTCCGCCTGATACTCATGTAGGATTTGTTTCCCTTAGTCTGAGGCACCTTACCTCCAAACAAAACTCACCAGGCAGGTTGCAAAGTGGTTCAAAACCCTGAACAGAGTCCTCATGCCAAAATTTGTTCCATAGAGTTCACGGCTAAATACCACTTAGGGCCATTCACGGATTTGGCTAATGCGAACGGCCGCCTGGAAGCTAGCGTTTGGTTCCATTCATATGAAGGGAAAGTGCCAAACCAGGGGCACCCTGGGAAAACTGCTAATGGCGGCTGGGCAGGGTAACTCCCGAATGGGGTCTCATACCTCGACCATACTTGGTAGGTAGGCAAGAAGCCAGCTTCCACACTCCTCCAGGAGTTCGTGGCAAACGTCCGAGGAAAAGAGCGTTTGTCACAGAGGGGCTTGCATTGTTTTGTGTGGAGACCCCCTGCTGGGGGTTGTGTATATAAGCAGGCAACTTGGCCATAATAAAGCAGTTCCTTTTCACCCTTCACTCAGTACTGGCTAGTGTTTGGGTGAATCAGCTATACTCTCTGCAAGAGGGATTAATCACTTGAAGCTTTATCCAGGACCCTATTCCAGAGACCCCAGAATAGCTGCGGCAGCTAGGGGCTGAAGCACTAATGTGTACCGGTGGAGAGCTAGAAAGAGAGCTTGACGAAGGTACTCAGTCGGAGTGGCAGGCGGTCCGTCACATGTGCAATATCCTTTCTATAGCCTCCCAATGCTTTCCTACAGGCACAAGTTGCCCAAACAGAGTTTGACAATATGTATTTTAGCAATATAGTAGCCTGGATATCCTTATGTAGATGTATAATATGTACTTAGCATTATTGTGCACAATAAGAACCATGAAAAAAAGATTTAATATGTGAAAATAAAATGAAAAAAAAAGAAAAAAAAAAAACAAGAATTATAGTAGTAAGACTCCATATAGCCAAAATAAGTTTATTTAAAATCCATTTTCACAATGGAATCCAAAGACAAAAGTAGTTAAAACTGGAATTGATACCGGAGAAACTGACGGAAGCCAAGCACAGAGAGATGGACACAGGTTTCTTCATGAAGGAAGAGATTCTTTATTGGATCACCGATCGGGACTCAGAGGGACTAATGTCACCAAAATACAGCAAGTTCTGAGCCCCGGACAATAGTGCAGGCTCCTTATATAGGCACATAACTCCTCCCATATTAAGCTCCACCCGCACATTCTCTTGACCAATCAATACAAATAAGAATTAACTTCCTGCTTGACCGCATGGCCTGTCCAGCACAATGGAGGAGGGGAATACTATATCCTGTATTCTTGCACATGCTCCGTACACTACTGATCGTATCTTGCCTCGTGCAACCAACTGATCGATACGTCAGCATATGCACGTACACATGCCACGTGGTAATCTCGGCCTACTAAATTTATTTTTACCGAGATTCCACCACATTCCCCCCTTTGATGCCTCTTGATATTTCACAATTACTTGAGGCATCACTTAACCTTGGTTTGCATACACCGCAAGTTACCATGAACCAGACCAGACTTATCTATGATGTGAATCTTCAACACTCATCTTCTTGCATTGGTTCTCCCTGATCTAGAGCCTTATATTTATAAATTGCCATTATCTGTGCAGCAGCCTTCCTCTCTGCTATATTTTCTATCAGGCTTTGCACAGACCTAACTACTAAGGGTATAAGACATGGCAGGAGTAGACACAACATTAAAATCAGTAGGACTCCACCTACCACTGCCTTAAGCCCTCCAAACCACTCATACCAGCTACCAAACCAACTACTTGGATTATACCCTTTCCATACCTGAGTAGGCACATGCGCTAGTTTAACCATATGGCTAGTAAGCTCAGCTATTGCTTGCCCTTCGTCATCTATTTGAAGACAGCAATTGCTCAGGTTAAACTTCCCACATACACCTCCCTCTACTGACAAACGGTAATCCAAGGCTAATCTATTTTGGTATACTGCTGTCCTCATCCTAGTATTGTGCTTCGCTAGAAGATTGAGCGCTTGTGATGTCTCGTTAGTAATGATCTCAACCACTGCCTGTAATCTTATAATACGGTTGAGCATATAAATTGGGGTTCTATAACCAAAGGTACCATCCTCTGCCCACGTGGCTGGCCCATAGTAATCTATAATACGCTGGGGAGGCCACTCATTATCTTCCCAGGTACCTATCTCTATGGGTCCCCTTTTCTTCCTATGATTCACATCATACACTTTAACACCTAAAGTCTCACCTGTTTCAATAGGTAACAAGAAGAAGGATGGTTTGAGCATACCCAACACACATGCCCCTTCCCAGTCCTGTGGCAACTCCGAATAGGCTTTCTTACCACAGATCCAGTACAAATTTGCTGGGGCTCTCCAGTTAGATGTGATGGATAAATCAAACCACACATCCTTTAAATTGGCGTATCTAGCAAACGGGTTAGATGGTTCTGAGACATTTGAAGCCGACCACCAAGTTGTATTCTTTGTATCATCATCATCATAAGCTTTTTGCCCTAGACAAGTTAATTCTCCTACAGAAGTATTATACATCATTCCTTTCCTCGCTATGCAAACATAACCTATGATGGAGGTCTTTAATCTCCACTCAGATTTACCTCTAACACTCATATGATAATCGGCTTGTGTAGATATTAATTGGTCAACTGCCTCAGAACCAGACATTACCTCCTTTGCTTCCCAAGGCCATTGGTCTCCCATGTTAGTACCTCCACACACATAGCAATTGGTAACATTAAGACTACCGGCAATACTTCCGGCTAAATCAAGGAACAGGTTTTTAGCATTATGGGGGATCTTATTATCTATGCTCATCTCTTCATAAAAGGAATGGTATACTTGATGAGTTTGGGAGGTTACCGTATCAGTCTCTATCCCTATAAACAATACTGTCCCAGGATCTAAACCCGTCCCATATATTTGAAACCCAAATAAATTACCATATTTATCTAAGAACTTGTCAGGGTTATTTATAAGTATATGGACTGGATTGCATTCCATAGACTTACAATATGGACTGGTAGGCAACTTAGTCACAATCATGTCCTTGTCTACTGTCTGTCCCCAAGTTGCCCACCCCACACAAGACCAATATGGGCAAAAGTTATAATCTCTATTTGGGCATCTAGGGCTCACATACTTATTTTTACTACTGGGACAAATATATTTATCGTTAGACCCATACGTTCTCTCCCATCTAAGATCCCCACATACATTCCATGGCTTTCTACCACTTGATATCGCTTTACACGCATCAAATAGCAGAACACCTGAAGAATATACGGATTCTAATACCGTTTTGTTAATTAGGGTCCCCTGAGGATCTCCATTCCTGAGAGTCAACCAAATCGTACGGGGTTGATACTCTGGACTGAAGCACTTAGGTTCTCCTACTCCTAAATGGCACCCACTATATTCTATATTTAAGTATCTACATCTTGATACATCTCCTTTACACTCGTATTGCGAATGCCAAATTAGGGTCTGGGAAATATGGTTACCTGTTCTTGTAGTCTTAATGCATACCTCACAGCTAGGAGTGTCGGTACCTCTACCTTCCTGAATATAAAAATACACATAGAAAAACATTATTAAGAATACATCTTTCATCGTCATCCTCAGTCTTCGTCCGTGCGAAGGCACCTCAGCTTTCCGGATGTAAGGGCTGCAGGGAATGGAGTTCTGCTCGTCTTCACAGGGGTCCCTTCGAGACTTTTCCTGACTTATACACTCGTTGGTGAGAGGACAGGCTTTATTATGGCCTTCTCACTCACTTACCAAATCTCTGAAACAATAAAATTTGTAATCCACAAGGTTCCTCGTCACTCCGACTGAGTCGTGCGCTTTAACCGGATCTTGCAGGGATTCTCTGGATCTGCTGTAGCTTGCCAAGAATCGACTGCTGCTGGTTTAACCCTGGAGTGATGTATCCACGGAGTCACTTCGGCTACTTTTATCGCTGTAGGGGTAGACAAAAGAACAACATAAGGACCTCTCCACTTGGGCCCTAACGGTACATTATTCCACTCTTTAATCCACACTTGGTCTCCTGGGTGGTAACTATGAACTGGGGGATAAATATTCACAGGTAATCTATCTTGTACCCATTTCTGTACCTCCTCCATAGTCTTACCCAACTCTACAACCTGCTGCCGGGTAATTCCTTCTCCCAACTGACTCAAATCCCCCCTTAAGTTACCAAGTACGGGAGGTGGTCGCCGATACATGATTTCAAAAGGAGAGAGGCCCATCCTTCTGGTAGGTGTACTGCGGATTCGCAATAGAGCTATGGGCAAGAGAACGTTCCACTTAAGTTGGGTTTCCTGACACATTTTAGCCAACTGATTCTTAATAGTTCTATTCATTCTCTCTACCTTACCAGAACTCTGGGGTCTATATGCCGTATGAAGCCTCCACTTTATACCAAGCATATGAGTCAGTTGTTGTAGGCACTGATGAACAAAAGCTGGACCATTGTCCGATCCTATAGAGCAGGGTAGTCCATATCGGGGTATTATTTCTCGTAGCAGGAATCTCACAACTTCTCCTGCTTTCTCCGTACGAGTAGGACATGCTTCTACCCAGCCTGAATAGGTGCACACAACTACCAGTAGGTAGCGATGTCCACCAGATTTAGGCATCACTGTATAGTCAATTTGTAGATCGGACATGGGGAGTCCCCCCATAAACTGGACTCCTGGTGGCTTTACTGGTCCTTGCCTTGCATTATTTTTAGCACACGTTACACATCTTCGTACAATGGCCTGAGTCAAGTTGGACAATCTTGGTATGTAGAAATGTTTTCTGAGAGATTCTTCTTTACTATCTCTCCCAGAATGTGTCCCGTTGTCATAGTTTTGGACAATTTCTACCGCTAGTGATGCTGGAATGACTATTCTTCCATCTTCTAACTGATACCATCTGTTCTCCAAATATTTTCCAGGTTCAGTTTTTAACCACTCCTCTTCTTGAGCTGTATAAACTGGAGTCCATTGAGACAGTGGAGTTGGTATAAGAGCAGCTATATGCTCCACATATTCCTGTCTTCCTGATTCAGCGGCACGCTTAGCTGCACTATCTGCCATCCGATTTCCTTTGGTTACATCACCATCTCCTCTCAGATGCGCTCGACAATGTATAATACCGACTTCTTTCGGCTCCCACACTGCTTCCAATAGTTGTAGGATTTCAGCTGCGTACTTGATTTCTTTGCCTTCTGAATTCAATAGTCCTCTTTCTTTATACAAAGCTCCGTGGGCATGAGTGGTTAAAAATGCATACTTGGAGTCCGTGTAGATGTTCACTCTTAAACCTTCAGCCAATTGTAACGTTCGTGTCAGTGCTATCAATTCTGCCTTTTGTGCTGATGTTCCTTTTGCCAGTGGTCGAGCTTCTATCACCTTGTCTATCGTTGTTACTGCATATCCTGCATAGCGGATCCCTTCTTTCACATAACTACTGCCGTCTGTGTAATATTGAACATCGGGATTCTGGATGGGAAAATCACGAAGATCTGGTCTACTTGAAAATACTTCATCCATCACTTCCAAACAATCATGTTGACTTTCAGTAGGTTGTGGCAAAAGGGTAGCTGGATTTAAGGTATTTACAGTCTCTAAATGCACTCTTGGGTTTTCACACAACATTGCTTGATACTTGGTCATACGGCTGTTACTAAACCAATGATTTCCTTTGTAATCCAACAAAGTCTGTACTGCATGTGGAACTCGTACATAAAGTTCTTGACCCAGAGTGAGTTTATCGGCTTCAGCTACTAGCAGGGCGGCTGCAGCTACGGCTTTTAGACAAGGTGGAAGTCCGCTGGCCACTGCATCCAGTTGCTTAGACATGTAGGCAACAGGTCTTTGCCATGATCCCAAGTACTGTGTCAATACTCCAACAGCCATTCTTCTTTGCTCATGTACATACAGGTAGAATGGTCGTGTGTGATCAGGTAGACCTAATGCTGGGGCACTCATCAAAGCCTTCTTCACATCTTCAAATGCCATTTGCTGTTCTTGAGTCCATAAGAAGGGGTCGTGCTCTGTACCCTTGATAGCTGCATACAGAGGTTTTGCCAGTATCGCGTAGCTGGGAATCCATATCCTACAGAAGCCTGCTGCCCCCAAGAATTCTCGCACTTGTCTTCTATTCTTGGGTATCGGTATTTGGCACACAGCTTCTTTTCTCTCTGGCCCCATAATTCTTTGACCTTCAGAGATATGGAATCCCAGATATTTGACAGTTGGCAAACACAACTGAGCCTTCTTTCTAGACACCTTGTATCCTGCCTTCCAGAGAATGTGTAGTAGATCGTGCGTTGCTTGCTGACATATTTCCTTTGTAACTGCTGCTATCAACAAGTCATCTACATATTGTAACAATACACACTCTCCTGGGATGGACTCGAAATCCAGTAGATCTTGACTTAGAGCTGACCCAAATAGGGTAGGTGAATTTTTAAACCCTTGGGGCAGTCTTGTCCAGGTCATTTGGCGTTTTGAGCCCGTCACAGCGTTTTCCCATTGGAAAGCAAAGATACATTGACTTTCTGCGGCAATTCGGAGGCAAAAGAAGGCATCTTTGAGGTCTAAGACTGTAAAATAAGTAGACCCACCCGGAATTAAAGCAAGCAGGTTATACGGATTGGGTACAACTGGATGTATACTAACAACCGCATCATTGACTGCTCTCAAGTCCTGCACAGGTCGATACTCATCTGTACCGGGCTTTTGAACAGGCAGCAATGGGGTGTTCCAGGGGGAAGTACAGAATTTTAGGATACCATACCGTATGAACTTATCCAGATAAGATTGGATGTTCTTCTTAGCCTTCTGTGGAATGTGATATTGTCTTAGGCTCACTGGATAAACCCCAAGTTTTAGTTCGATTTTAATAGGTGGAATATTGCGGGCCAGTCCTGGTGGGTTGTTCTCTGCCCAAACTCCTGGTATGTTGAATAAGGATTCATCACTCCTAGGGTTTTGGCTAGTCAACGCTGTATAAAGTCGCCACTCTTCTTCCTTTGGTACGGATAATGTCATAATACCTGAAGGTCCATTAAACTTTAAGGATGTTGTTCCATTTGGTAGGAACGTAATCTGCGCTTGTAATTTGGATAGCATATCACGTCCCAGCAATTGGACTGGACATTCAGGCATGTAAAGGAATTGATGCTTTACTACGTGGCCTCCCAATGTACAGAGTCGACTTTTAAGAACCGGTTTTGCAGCACTTCTTCCAGTTGCTCCTATTACAGTAATAGTTCTTCCAGATGGAGGAGCAACTAGACTAGTCACCACCGAATGTTCAGCACCAGTGTCGATCATGAACGCACTCCTTTTTCCCCCTATTGATACATCGACCATAGGCTCCGCTCGACCAAGGGGGATGGAGCCCGGTCGGTATCAATAGTCCTCCATGACCGTGTCAGCCAATCCTACGAAGTCCCTATCTTATCTATCGCGGGACCTTTGCGCTGCTGGATAGTACCTGTCTTCCCTTACACTTCCTCTGTTCCCATTACTTCCTCTATTACCATTGCTCCCTCCGGGGCCTCCTCTACCTCTCGCTCTGCCTCTAAAGTTTCCGTAACCTGCCCTGGGTAGGTCTCTCTCGTACTGCTCTCTTTGCGGACACTCGTTTCTCCAATGCCCTTCTTCCTTGCAATACGCGCACTGATTCCTACTCAAAGGCTCCCTATTCCATCTACTATCACCTCTATCTGTTCCCCGTCTATCTACGCCTGCGATCGCTACCGCTAGCATATCTGCCTTTCTACGCATCTTGCGCTCTTCCTCTTTCTTTGTCTCCTTATTTGCTACCTCCATTAGTTGGGTGATAGACATACCTGCAAACCCTTCTAACTTTTGTAGCTTGCGCTTAATATCTCCGTAAGCTTGGCTGACAAAGGCGGAGTTTACCATTCGGGAATTATCAGCGTCTTCCGGATTAAAGGGGGTATACAAGCGGTATGCCTCCAATAATCGGTCATAAAAGACACTGGGCGCTTCATCACTTTTCTGAATCACCTCAACTGTCTTCGACATATTAATAGCTTTCTTCCCTCCGGCTTTCATGCCAGCAATTATAGCGTCTCTATAGGCTTTTAGTTGAACCATATCTGCGCCATTAACATTCCAGTCGGGAACGGTGTTAGGATAATGTGTTGCGGCCCATGCTGCTGGATTGGCTTGATTTAAAGCACGGGCTTCATCCGCTAGCGCTTTAATGGCCGCTTGGTTAATCCTAGTCCTTTCCTCATTATTGAACAATGTCATTAATAACTGCTGGCAATCAGCCCATGTCGGATTATGTGTCTGAACTATCGAGGTGAACAGATCGGTCATTGCTTGTGGTTTCTCAGTGTACGAGGAGTTGTGGGTCTTCCAATTCAAGAGATCGGTAGTCGTGAACGGGACATATACGAAGACCGGGTCATCATATGCCATTTGACCTGCGGCATCGAGATTGGCTGACCCAGGATTCAGATGAAGAGGCATCTGGTAATGTTTGAGTTGTTGGGTACCGGTCAGTTGTCGGGTTAGTATAGGGCTACGTGAAGAGGCGTCGGTTAGAGGTTCCAGTCGGGGGGTAATAGGGCATGAGGATGTGGGAGCTTGATTTTGGGAAAAGTTGGTAAATAGAACACTCCCAGCCGAGCTAGAAGAAGCTTGACCGGAAGTTTGAAGTGGCGCCAAATCAGGATATTCAGATTTAACGGGGGTTGGTTCCGGAAGGGAAGGTTTAATACGAGGGGGGGTGGATTCTGCACTGGAGGAGGAAGCGGAAGTGGATGAGGGCAATGAGGGAAGGGGTATAGAACTTCCTGCACTCGCGTCACCTCTTCCTATAGGGAAGTAAGGGGGCGGCAAAGGGATCTCGGACTCAGGGGGCGTGTCCAAAATGGGCCTAACCATAGTCCTAGTGGACAAACAAGTCCTGGCCACCATGAGGCGACATTGCTCCTCGTGGCATATCTGAATCCATCTTGGCGAGTCGTTTACGGCCTGTCTCCAACAATGATTATATGGAAACTGTCCGTAAAGTTCAGGCCTACCTGCTACAGCCACGTGTACACGCTGTACCAGAGTTGGATCCAAACTACCACGTGGCGGCCATGCCACAACCAAAGTAGGCCACTCCCTAGTGCATAAAGTGACCAAAGGTACAGGAGACATTTTAACCCCGAAATCACATGTTTTAAATCCCTTTTTAAAATTCTTTACCATACAACCTAAGGGATCCAAAATCGTTGACTCCGATGCGCCCATACTTATCAATGGAACGTCGTTGACAACGAATACTATGCACACGTTCTATTCAACAGTCACACCCGTTTCCTTCGGCAACAGCACCACGTGGTACGGTTACCAAGTGAAACGTACACAATAACACAATAAACACTCAGGGAATTCCCGTACACACACAGCTGTTACACCAGTCACTAAATAATCAATATTATGCCCTTTGGCGAAACTATACAGTCACCCACGCTATAATTCTCTATATATGAATTACCCGTCTATAACACACCCCAGTAACATCGTCTTTTACAAACAGCGGTTACAGTACGGTTAGCATAGGTCAAAGCACAATTTAAGGTCACAATACAATTATTAGTGGTTATGGTGTTAAACATGCAATAGACGACAATGATTAGTACTTATATACAGTGTCAGTAAATATACAGGGTTATGGTACCGTGCACAATGATACAGCAACACACTATTAACACTCTCGCTAGACGGCTGAGCTTGCGCTATCTAACAAGATATACACTTTACTAACAATCTTTAACACATATACAATCCCAACTAAACTATTGGCCAGTACCTTGAATGGACTACCTAAAACTATCTACACCCGTTTTGGTTAGCCACACTGCCCAAGCACCACATATAGCGAACTAGAGGGCGGAATTTACAACAGAACCCTCTTAGTCTATCTACTCTATCAAAAATCTAGTGGGTTCCAAATTTACACGCCTTCCCACTTAGCCAAGATAGGTTGAGATCTAGCGGACCGAATTTACACAGGCGCCGCTTAGTCTCCCGGTCCCTCCGACCTAGCGAACGTAATATACACCCTAGAACGCTAGTCTAGACAAGACACCGGTGTCCGGCTAGGGCTATTTACACAGGACCCCGCCTGACTCCAAACCAAATCAAACGGTCTGACTAAAGAGCGTTCGATTGAGCGGTGCGCCTTCGCTCCTTCCCTCCGACAGAGGGGGCAGATTCCATACACAGATTTAAACCCCTTTTGGGCCTACCGCACAATCGGTATACCCCTAGTGGGTCTGCCGTCTAAAACAGCAGTTGTCTTACCTCCTCGTTCCTGAACCTGAGTTCACACTCATCGACGGGGACACCCCAGCACTTCTTACGTAGAGGCCGATGATCTCCTGGACAACAGACCAGTGGCGCCAAGACGAAGGGAGGTCCACGCAGAAGTTCAGGGGTGCAGCCGTAGAGAACGTGGGCAAAGATAGACCGTCTCACGCCTCTGCCTCTCAGCTACCGTTGAACGATGAGCTTCCCGGACAATGCACCAAATGATACCGGAGAAACTGACGGAAGCCAAGCACAGAGAGATGGACACAGGTTTCTTCAGGAAGGAAGAGATTCTTTATTGGATCACCCATCGGGACTCAGAGGGACTAATGTCACCAAAATACAGCAAGTTCTGAGCCCCGGACAATAGTGCAGGCTCCTTATATAGGCACATAACTCCTCCCATATTAAGCTCCACCCGCACATTCTCTTGACCAATCAATACAAATAAGAATTAACTTCCTGCTTGACCGCATGGCCTGTCCAGCACAATGGAGGAGGGGAATACTATATCCTGTATTCTTGCACATGCTCCGTACACTACTGATCGTATCTTGCCTCGTGCAACCAACTGATCGATACGTCAGCATATGCACGTACACATGCCACGTGGTAATCTCGGCCTACTAAATTTATTTTTACCGAGATTCCACCACAGAATTATCTTAATGGCTTCTAATAACGCGGCTCCTATAGATGAAAGTAGACTTCCAAGATGGCTTTTTAACATTTTCAACTTCTTTTTTTTTTCAAATTAATCAGGCTTTTTTGTCCACGTATTTATTATAGAGATGTCCAGAACAATTCCAAAAAAGCCTATGACTTTCACAATCATTTGTTTCAAAATGAGTATTTCTGGGTATGCTCTAAAGCACTATGACATAATCACCTTCCAGTGGGCTTTAACCCATTAAGGACCAAACTTCTGGAATAAAAGGGAATCATGACATGTCACACATGTCATGTGTCCTTAAGGGGTTAAAGAAACGCAGGACTCACCCTATAATCTAGTCCAATGCAAGGATTTCATTAGCAATCTGATCTGGACTCGCAAACAGAAATGTGGTACAATTCAAAGCAAAACAACAATAATCTTAATTTTGTACGTTTTGGGTTTGTTTCTAATAATCTTGATTTGTTTCTTCAGCATTCTTCAAATCATACATAATGCCATTTGCTTGTTTTTCTGTCCCTTGGTGTCAAGGCTTACCTTGGTGGGAGTCCAGTTTGCAGAGATATGCTTACCCTTGCAATTAAACACAGGCCAAGGTGGTCAGGGAAGAACTCACCTGGCCTGTGAGTCTGTGCACGGGGGCTGTATCAGGATAACCAGGTCGAAGTACAGACAAGGACAAGAGCAGGAGAATCGTCGTGGGTAAGCCGGAGGTCAGAGGATGCCAGAATACAGGATCAACAAGAACAAAGCCAAGGTCAGAAGCCGAAAACCAACAGGACAACAGGAACTCGAAATAGCAGGAACCAGAGTCAATGAACTGACCCTGCCTTCTGGGAGAGGCAGGGTTATATACCTGGATAACGGCCATCAGCTTCAGGTGTGCGAGAGTATTGGAGCAGCCACAGATAACGGCCAGCCCCCAGTGCTGGATACAAGGCAAGATGTACTTCTGGCTATCTCTAGAGCTGATATGGTGGCTCAGAGGCAAAATAGCAGGTTCAGGATAGCAAGGTACCTGGGTTCAAATCCCTCATCGGGTATTTCTGGGGCGACCTCGTCTGGCGGTCTGGATGTCACGGTGGCTGTCATGACAGTACCCTCCCCTCAAGAACGCCCTCCGGGCGTGAACAGGCTCTTCTTGGAAATCGTATTCATCTTCGGTCTCAATCTCACTCAGGTAGTCTTTATCATTCAGGTATCCAGAGCAGAGTCCTTTTACATCCTGGGATTTTATGGTACCAGACTTGGAGCAGGCTGTAAGTACCTTGATCCCAGGAGTCAGTCTCTCTGTACCTTTTTCCTCATGTGCATTGGTAGGTAATTCTCCTCTGGGCAGGTAGGAAGTGGTGCTTGCTTGAACAGCAGTTTCTTCAAGAAGAGGTACAGATGTTTCCGGGGCTGGAGGCAGAGATACTTCAGAGGCACTGGTAGCTGATTTTAGAGAAACACAGGTAGTATTAACTACCGTGGTCTGAGTACTCATATGTGTCACGGAGCGTGGACCAGACTGACAGCGACTTTGGCGTTTCTCAGGCAGAGGTGCAGACTTGGCCGGATGGGTATGCATAACCCCAACTTGAACGGTTTCTGGCCGATGTGGGCGAATTGGGCAGAGTGAGATAAGGTGCCCTCTTTCACCACAATAAAAACAAAGACCATGATTTCTCCGCCGGTCTCTTTCTTCAGTAGTCACCTTGCGCTGGACCAATCCTATTTCCATAGGTTCATCAGAGTCAAGAGGAAGGTAGGATTGCTCTGGGGCCTCCCTAGGAACAGGAGCATAATGAGGCAGCACGGGGTTGTGGTAATGGTATAGGTTCCCTTTGTTTCTGGGAATCTGGGATCCTCTGGGACGTGGTGCTGGTTTAGGTACAGCGGTCTTGCTAGAAGTCTTGCACTGTGCCTCCATGGCAGTCATGAAAGCATCCCATCCAGCAAGGACAGGACTCTGAGACTGCAACCTTTCATGTGCCCATTGTTTGATTTTACCAGACAGCAGGTTAATAGCTGCTCGGACCTTTATGAAGTCATTAGCATAAGTCCGAGACTTCAGGGAAAACACCAATTCACAATCCACTTTAAAGCATAAGAAGGAAGCACGGTTACCATCAAATTTCTCCGGCATAACTGTAAACGGTTCAGGATAACCAGGTTCCAGGGCTGGGCGTACCGTGCCTTTAAGAAAACAAACTTCTCGCTGCAGCTCCAAGACAGTCTGGGCCAGGCTGGATACTTGCTGGGTAAGCAATTGAGACATCTCTGCAGACTCCATTATGGTCAGTTCATTCTGTCAAGGCTTACCTTGGTGGGAGTCCAGTTTGCAGAGATATGCTTACCCTTGCAATTAAACACAGGCCAAGGTGGTCAGGGAAGAACTCACCTGGCCTGTGAGTCTGTGCACGGGGGCTGTATCAGGATAACCAGGTCGAAGTACAGACAAGGACAAGAGCAGGAGAATCGTCGTGGGTAAGCCGGAGGTCAGAGGATGCCAGAATACAGGATCAACAAGAACAAAGCCAAGGTCAGAAGCCGAAAACCAACAGGACAACAGGAACTCGAAATAGCAGGAACCAGAGTCAATGAACTGACCCTGCCTTCTGGGAGAGGCAGGGTTATATACCTGGATAACGGCCATCAGCTTCAGGTGTGCGAGAGTATTGGAGCAGCCACAGATAACGGCCAGCCCCCAGTGCTGGATACAAGGCAAGATGTACTTCTGGCTATCTCTAGAGCTGATATGGTGGCTCAGAGGCAAAATAGCAGGTTCAGGATAGCAAGGTACCTGGGTTCAAATCCCTCATCGGGTATTTCTGGGGCGACCTCGTCTGGCGGTCTGGATGTCACGGTGGCTGTCATGACACTTGGTTGGTTTATTGATTGTTATTTCTGGCAGCTAAATTCTAATTTGTCCCCACTGGACATTCAAATAGTGAAATTGGGGGAACTATAACCTGGGCTACAATCCAACTTGCATTGATCATTTGGTAAAGTGAGTATTAAACTAGCAAGACTAAGTAGTTGTGCATTCTGCCAATATGAGTAGTCTAGCAAGCATTTAACTACTAGCTAGTCAGAGATAGGTTTAATTGTGACATGCTATGTTGAGATCACATAACATAATACTTGCTAATTGCGCGACTTAGGGTAGGTCACAACGTGTGGTCTGATCTGTATTCAGGCTGCATATGTATGCCGCCCGATTCAGCGACATTTTCACGCAGAGCTTTGTAACTGAGTCCAATATGATTTGTGGTGGCTGCTCACTGTAAAAAACAAAACAAAAATAAACCTATTGCCCCCACCCCTGTGCGACGGGTAGGGGCCCTAAAAAAGAATGTGGAGGGGGTCCTCCCCCCGGCCCCCACCTCTGTGTGTGGTGGGTGTGGCCAGTGGCGTACACATGACCCATGGGGCCCCGGTGCGAAAATTGATCCGCGCCCCCCCCCCCCTCGCGCTTACTCTGCGCGGGCCGGGGGAGCAACACATGGCGGCGGGCACCTGGTCGCAGGGGTTGCAGGGCTGCGACCGCGGTATGTACGCCACTGCATGCAGATGCACACACACTTAAAGGACCACTACAGGCACCCAGATCACATCAGCTCAATGAAGTGGTCTGGGTGTCAGGTCCCTCTAGTTTTAACCCTGCAGCTGAAAGCATAGCAGTTTCAGAGAAACTGTTATGTTTCACTGAGGGTTAATCCAGCCTCTAGTGGCTGTCTCACTGACAGCCGCTAGAGGTGCTTCCGCCATTTTAAGACACTGAACGTCCATAGGAAAGCATTGAGTAATGCTTTCCTATGGGCGGTTTGAATGCATGCGCATTCGGAGCTGAGAGGCGGAGGGATCCCCAGCGCCATGGGAGTCCGGCGCTGGAGAAAGGTAAGTGCTGAAGACACACACACACACACTCTCACGAACAAATGCATACACACTAGCTAACAGACACACACATTTACTGACAAAGACACACTCAGCGGCAGACATACATACACACTCACTTACAAAACATACACTCTCACTGACAAACACGCACTCACTAACAGACATCAAACAGACTCACTAACACACACACACAAACACACTCAGTAACAGACACACACAGTAACACACTCACTGACACTCACTAGCAGACACACACACTAACACAAACACCAACACTCACACTAACACACACTAACACACTCACACACACACTCACACACACACACACACACACTCACTAACACTCACACACACACACACACACACACTAACACTCACACACACTAACACTCACACACACTAACTCACACACACTAACACTCACACACACTCACTCACACACACTAACACTCACACACACTAACACTCACACACACTAACACTCACACACACTAACACTCACACTAACACACACACACACACACTCCATCACAGACACTTACACATGTTTTTTTTTATTTAATCCCCCCAGCCTCCCTACCTTTTGGAGTGCTGAGGGGATTCCCTGGGGTCCAGTGGTGCTGCTGGGCTCCTGGGGGGGCCAGTCACCCGGCGGGCAGGCAGGCTGGCTGGTGCGCGAGGGAGCACTGTCCCCTGAGTGCTTCCTCTTCAGCTCCCTCGCGCGCCGCGTACTGATACCGGCGCCGGAAGATGACATCATCTTCCGGCTCCGGTATCAGTGCGGTGCGCGAGGGAGCTGAAGAGGAAGCACTCAGGGGACAGTGCTCCCTCGCGCACCAGCCAGCCTGACCGGCCGCCGGGTGTAAGCAGGGCCAGCCTCGGGGGGCCCGGAGGTGGCCGGCTCCTGGGCCCCCCAGGAGAAGAGGCTGGCCCAGAGCGTACATACCGGGTCGCAGGGGCGGCCGGGCCCCCTGTTGGGCCGGGCCCGGTCGCAGACGCGACCCCTGCGACCCTGGTATGTACGCCACTGGGTGTGGCCCTAAATAACAATTAGGGGGAATCTAAGGTCTTCCCCCCGGTCCCCACCCCTGCACGGCGGGTGGGGGCCCTAAATAACAATAACAATGGCCTCCACCCCTGCGCGGCATGTGGGGGCCTTAAATAACAATAAGGGGGGGGACCAAAGGTCCTCCCCCCAGCCCCCACCCCTGCGCGGTGGGTGGGAGCCCTAAATAAAAATAAGTGGCGGGGAACTAAATAAACCCCCCCCCCAGGCGACTAGGGGTCCCCAAACCCCTAGTCACCCCCCTCCCAAAAAAAAAATTACTCCTACCTTCCCCTCCTCATCCTAAAAATAATGAGGGGGGACCCTTGTCTAAATACCTGTAAAAAAAATAAATTTACCATTTGATGTCTTCTTTCTTCTAAAATCTTCTTTTTTCAGCCCCCAAAAAGGACAAATCAAAATCCATAATAACCGATGCACTTAAAAAAAAAAAAAAAAGAAAACGAGTGCAAAAAAAATAATCCATCTTCACCCATGGAGGGCTCCGCGCAGACTGAGCTCTGCAGGGCAGGGGAAGGCTTATAAGGCTCAGAGCACTCTGATTGGTGGGTTTAAGCCATCCAATCAGAGTGCTCTGACAGGTAAATGAAGAGACTGACAGGTAAGTCTCTACATTTACCTGTTACAGCACTCTGATTGGTTGGCTTGAAATCCACCAATCAGAGTGCTCTGTGTCATTTTATACAGCGTGGGAAAGTTCTTTGGAATTTTCCCACGCTGTGTCAAATGACACAGAGCACTCTGATTGGTTAGTTAGTAGGGGCATAATTTACTAATACTAAGTGACCAGCTTCTATAGAGGCAGGGTCACTTGCTGCACTGGCCAATCACAGCCTTGCCATTAGTAGGCATAGCTGTGATGGCTTCTCAGAGGAGAGTGCTCCCTCGCGCGCCCGCTGGGTGTCAGCAGGGCCAGCCTCTGGGGGGCCCTGAGGTGACCGGCTGCTGGGCCCCCCCAGGAGAAGAGACTGGCCCAGTGGGTACATACCGGGGTTGCAGGGCCCCCTGCGACCCGGTATGTACCCACTGAATGTGGGGCCCGGACGACCTGAGCAGTCCGGGCCCCCCAGGACCGCATGCCCTGATGGCGACCCTGCCGGCTCTGCTTGGGGCCTCGGGCCAGCTCGGGGCCCCAAGCAGTTGCTTGGTTTGCCTGTCGGGTAGCGACGGGCCTGTGTGTGTCTAATATAAAGGGTGACACTACCCTTAACCGGATCCAGAAATTCAGGATAGAGGTGAGTATATTCAAACACAAAATTTATTGTATAAAGAGAAATAAAAAGATAATTAAAATATCAAATAGTAAAAAATGAATAAATACAATATGTGCCGAAGTCCTTCCTCTCCTGCTTCACCAAGACGCGTTTCGCCTTCTCCGCTGGCTTTTTCTTTTTTTTTTTTTTTTTTTTTTTTTTGAATTCTTTATTTTTGTTGTGCATTGTTTTAACAATCGGCTTGTTCAGCCACAATAGCTGTCTCAAGCCAGCGTAACATGCATGAGTACAGTACAGTTGTAGTTATGTAGTATAGAACAGGCACATTATTTGAACTACTATGGCATAAAGGTGCCGGCACATTTTTAAATATTGATTACTTGAATAACAGGTTAGTCCGAAATGTAAAGCATATTAGCAACAAATTAATAACAAGATAAGGTCCATAGCCCTACGGATTATAAAGTGGTTACACTGGCCCAGTGCGCGGGCCATAATAAGGTTATTATTCTTTTCTCGCTAACCACCTCGTGAGTCAATTTTGTGTGTTTTTAACTAGGCTAAGCAGGCTAGGCCCATATAAGCAGGAAAACAAAAGCAAAACTAAAAAATGCGAGTCTGTAGCTACCGGTTCATATGAGGTATTTGGTTTACCGTGAGGGGTCTGTTGCGCTGTTGTTCTACTTTATTCTACGCTGAGGTGTAGTTGTGCAGTGGCTTATGGGCTCGGTTTATATGTGCTATGGGGCCGCGCTTACAAAGTCGAAGGTATGGTTTATAGTGTATACTGGATCCTCTATGGCAGGTGTGTCTCTGGGACTCTTCCCCCTGACCATTCGCTTATATCTTAATATTTTACACTAAGTACATGTATGGAAATGCAAACTGGAAATATTAATGAATTAAAGCATTAAAGCATAAGAGACAGGTAAATGCAAACAGTAAGGCAGTTGTATCATGAGCAGCTTTAGTGGTTGGGCAGTTCTCTCCCAAAGGATTCAGGTGGTGGTGACAGTCTGCATAGTGCGGACGGGTCCGCCTGGAACGAAGGGTTCGGAGGTGGCAGGATTCCATCTGTGAGGCTTGTGGGTCGTGTGCTGTCGCCGCATGGCGTCCACAGGTAGGCCCAGAGTGGGTAGAAGGGCTTCAGCCTCCTGTAAGTCCGCTACTAGATGTGTGACCTCTCCATGCAGGACTTGGAGTTTGCAGGGTGAGCGCCATCTGTAGTGGATGTCGCTCTCACGGAGCAGAGTGGTGAAAGGCTTCAGGGTAGAGCGCCAGGCCATAGTTCCCCGGGATAGGTCAGAGTAAAATGATAAAGTCATGTCCTCGAAGGCGATCGGCGTGGTATTTCGGATGGCGGCCATTATGGATGCTTTGTCCTGACGCTTGTGGAATTTAATGATTAGGTCCCTGGTTGCTGTTGGTGGGGCCGTGGGTGGCTTAGGTATCCTAAATATGCCCTCAAAACCCACTCCTTTGGCCTGCTTTGGCGGTAATATTGTGCTCACCAGACGCCTCACTAGGTGGGGGAGTTCAGCCTCAGGGACAGATTCGGTTATGCCCCTTACCTTGAGGTTCTGGGCCCGTCTGGAGTCCTCCATTGCTGCCATGGCCTGCTCCACCTTTGCTTGCTGTTGTTGCAACAGTTTTGTCTCCTGCTGGAGTGAGGCTATCTGCTTAGTGTGCGTGTGGGAGTCGTGCTCCACAGTTGCCACGCGGTCGGTGAGGCCTTTCAAGTCCCTCCGCATGTCTGCGACGTCCTCCTGGAAGTTTCGTCGGAGTTCTGCCAGCAGCTCCTTCATTTCGGATTTCGTGACCGGAGCTGTGTCGGGCTGTGTAGCAGGTTTCACGGTAGGTTTCTCCGGTGCCCGCTTCGTGGGCAGGCAGATCGGTTCTGAGAGCAAGTCGTCTGAATCCTCACAGCCGTCCATGTAAGCGGCCATGACAGGCTCTGGGGCGCCATGTGCTCGCCTCCACAGATCTCCTATGCTGGTGCCCTGTCGGGGCGGATCAGGTTTCGTTTTCTTGCTCTTTCTGCCCATGACCACTGCTTTCTCAGGTGGCTGGTCTGCTTTGCTTTGCTTTTGGGGGGTGATATTTCGGATTTTGGGTTCTTTTAGTGCAATTTCGCCGGGAGCTCCCTGTGCTTGCGACCTGTCGGTTCGGCAGTTGGCTCCCCCTGGCTTTTTCAATTGGTGTTTTGTTGATGTTCTATTTTCCGGTTTTAAAAGGTTATTGTTCCCGCCCTTCCTCTCTGCGTCCTATCGTTCGTCTCCCATCAGGTGATCCTAGTTGCGGCTTCTGATTGCCGTTACGTCACTTCCGTAGTTCCGAACACCATCAGGTGATCCTAGTTGCGGCTTCTGATTGCCGTTACTTCACTTCCGTAGTTCCGAACCTTTTGTGTGAGCTCTGGAGCTTCAAGACGTGCACATTCCTGACTAGTACTCGCCAGTTCTGCCTTCCACCACCCAGCACCACCCTCAGCGGCAACGCTGGCAATCTGCGGCAAAAAAGATGTGAATGAAACAACAGGAACGGCGTCCCACTCCAACCTCCCCAAGAGTTTCAACATCCAAAACCACTTTCTGTATTATGGTGAAAGCCATTAATAGTGGCTTTCCCATGGTCTTTTGTGACTACTGTTTATTGATATTTGGACTGTGTTACCACAATTATTTCACTTTGGATTACAACTGATAACACTCACTGGCATAGTTGCAACCTTCCTGGACTGCCAATTCCCCTAGCCTAAGGATTACAATTCTGGACGACCATGCCCTGCTACATGACATGCACCCATATTTTCTGCTTAGCGAGGTTCAGACATTCTAGGACTTTTTCGCTTCCTATACCACGCCTCCTGACAAGTCTCACGCACCATCACCCAGCTCAGCAATGTATAAATCGAAAACTGGACTCTCCACCAAGATCGCATACACACAGCACTGGAAGTCCTCGATTGCTGCAGAACCGACTTTGGACTTTCACACGATGTGTGATCATACCTGGGTTCAGGTTGTATGTATTGTTGGCATACCTTAATCTCCAGATTCCATAGTTCTAGCGCACTATGTTACCTATTGCCAGGCTGAGAGGCCTACACACTAACCCTAAGTAACAGCCCTGTAGTCTTAACCACATTCAAGCACTTAGCGAGGCTGATTTTAGGAATGCTTTAGGAATGCTCCCTCCACCTAACTCACTGGGCAAACACTAAATCACCCCCTCCACCCTGCACAGCTACTCCCCGCATTCCTTCTTTTTTCCTATTGGGAGACCATGATAGGGGTTATCTGATTATACACAAGGAAGGAAAACAAAAATAATAAATCAATAACTGACCAACCAAAAAAAAAAACAGTAAACATTCTATATGTATATTTCTAGTTGCTTACCTGAGCTTCTGGTTTAGAGGGATGCTAACCCCTTCCCAGCTAAAATGGGGGGTGGGGCTATGCAGGTTTATGTTCTGGGTGAAGAGGCAGGGGGGTGCAATACAGGTTTCTGTTATGAGAGGGGTCAAAAACAAAAAAATGGGCAAGTCGTTAAGTATGGGATGTTCCAATATTTTGCACCAAAATGTCCAACACTAAGCCAAATGGCAGTTGTGTTTCTGTTATTCCATTGAGTTGTTTGGTTATATTCAGGGTTCGAGTCCTGCATGAACACATGGGAACGGCGTTCCTGCATTTCCTTTACAGCAGGACCGCCGTTCCTGCTGTTCCTGCAGGCACTCAGGGGGTGGCAAAAAATGCCGCCCCCAAATTCCCCCCATGTTCCGCCTGTCATGGGTGAGCCCAAGAGGTGACCTGATAGCCACCTGATGGATCCCCCTGGTGGGCGCCTGTCTCCCTGTCAGACAGGGTGAGGGAGCTGTGTTTTCTCTGCTCCCTCTCGCCGCGCGCCGTTTGCTGATGCCGGGAGCTGAAATATGATGTCATATTCCGGCTCCCAGCATCAGTAGACTGCCCGTGCGGCGAGAGGGAGCAGAGAGAACACAGCTCCCTCACCGCGTCTGACAGGGAGAAAGGCACACGCCACACTGGACCCCAGGGACAGGTCCACGTCAGCTCTCCAGGTAGGGAGGCTGGGTGGACATTTTTAACCCCTTAAGGACACATGACATGTGTGACATGTCATGATTCCCTTTTATTCCAGAAGTTTGGTCCTTAAGGGGTTAAACAAAAAATTAAAAAATTGTGCGTATGTGTGTGTGTGTCTGTGTGTGTGCGTGTCTGTGAGTGAGTGTGTGCGTCTGTAAGTGTGTGTGTCTGAGTATGTGTGCCTGTGAGTGTGTATGTGAGTGTGTGAGTGTGTGTGTGTGTCTGTGTGTGTCTGAGTGTATGTGTGTGTGTCTGAGTGTATGTGTGTGTGTCTGAGTGTATGTGTGTGTGTCTGTGAGTGGGTGTGTGTGTGTGTATGTGAGTGTATGTGTGTGTGTCTGTGTGTGTCTGTGTGTGTGTGTCTGTGAGTGTGTGTGTGTCTGTGTGTATCTGTGTCTGTGTGTCTGAGTATGTATATCAGTGTGTGTGTGTGCACACGTATATATATATATATATATATATATATATGAGTGTATATTATTTTGGGGGGAGGGGAGAGGAATCTTGGGTGCGTTCCCACACTTAATTCCCCAGGATTTGACCCCTGATTATATTACACTGTCCATTTGTAATATGTACATGTGTTCCCACTCAGAGTTTTGACTGACTAGATTCTCTTTCCCATATGTCAGGATCAAATGTCACACATCTAGTTCCCTAGCCACGGAGGGACCAAACAGGTGACTGTATAGTACATGCCAAGCCATTCATGCCATCCATGCTCTAGGCCTCCTCACCCTATTTAGCCCACTACTATTGACTTCCTCATTCTGAAATAGAGATTCTTGCCATTGAATCCTTTTCTGGCTACACTATCTGATACACCCCCTTCTTTAGTACCCACTCATTGGTTATTAGGATTACCAGAGCGGTGTCATACCTGCGTCCCTGGTGTCATTTCACCCAATCAGGGATTGACACCAAAGCTCTCAGTGCACAACCCACATGCTCTATATGTTCTCTACCGATAAGCATTTAATCTTCATTTACTGATACCTCCATTACCTTGTCCTCTGATTTTCCACTCTTCCTCTCTTTCTGGCACTCTGCTATCTGGGAAGTGGAACCCACAGACCCCATTTACTACACGACCCTCAATGGCAACCATTCGAGTAGTTTCCCTCAACATTCAGGGACTGAATTACTCTCAAAAAAGGTCACTGGAGCTGTCAGAGGTTCACAGGTTATGGGCAGATGTGGCTTTCTTCCAAGAAACCACTTTCTCGGAGGGGCAGCCCCAACACTCCGAAACCACAGATTCCCAGAGGGATTATATAATAACTACACCAATAAAGCGCATGAATCGGATGACGCGGGCCGATTTATTATGGTTAAGGGTCAAGTGGGAAGGACAATGGTTACAATGGTTAGCCTATATTTACCAAATAGAAAATAATGCAAGTCCTTATGCAAATATCTCAGTTGAGTGGATGAATTTGCCGAAGGGATACTAATACTAAGGGGCGACTTAAATACCACACTGGACACTGCTCTCGACTCGACCTCGACAACACACTCCTCTCCTACCAATCCTCCATACAGAAGCGACTCAATGAGCTACTTGATAAGGCGCAACTATACGATAGTTGGCACATACTGCACCCGTCCAAGTGAGACTATTCTTTGTATTCCCGGCAGCGAACTCCTACTCGCGTATTGATATGCTATTTATGCCTCCCATATTTGTACATTTGATACAATCAAGCTCATATGGACCAATTACGTGGTCTGATCATACCCTTGCCGTTCTAATTCCGTCCCTCCCGACTACATTGATTCAGTGGAAGCTAAATGACACGCTCCTTAATGACCCAGATGTCATGAGCTCACTCAGAGACACTATTCACTACTACTTTACAGACAACTCTAGTTCCTCCACCTCTCCAACCATAACCAGGAGGGCATTGTGTGGGGAGTCTAGATAACACTAGCATCCAAAAAGAAAAAACAGAGAGTAGCTGAAGTAAAACAGCTTGTCTCGGACATCAGGGAACTTTAACATAAACATCAAGCTACACTATCCCATAGTGACTATAACCGTTTAATTGATGTGCATTCCAAACTTCAAATCGTATTAAATACGCAAACTAAACAGAGGCTACTGCTTACCAAATATAAATATTACTCCCAGGGAGTTAAATGTGGAAAATTCTTGGCTAGGGCTCTCCAACAACAGCAAAGATCATCATTTATAGAAAAAATCTAAACCGATTCTGGCAACCCTTTGTACTTGATCCCCGGCATCATGAAAGCATTTCTATACATCCTTATACAATCTTAGAGATACACCTCCCCCCAAGGAGCGCATGATTCGATATCTAGAATCTAGGGTCAAACACACAATTCCCTATAATGCCCTACAAACATTTGATGAACCCCTCCATCCTGATGAACTACATATTGTCAGGGTGGCACACACGGTGTGGCAGACACATATTGTCAGACACAGTGTCCAGGCGGCGGGACGGGGACCAGGACCCATTATGCCTGATGTTAAGAGGGAGTCTTCAGCATGGAGGTGGATTAGCAGGGTCTGGTGCAGGGTAACCGCACGCCCCCTGGTGTTGAGCACCAGCATTTGTGCAGCCACATACCAAGACCCTGAATCAGCTTAAGCGGATACCAGGAACTAGGAGCTTGGAAATTAAGCAGACCTCCCAGGAGCTGAATAGGGAGGCTCTGCAGCAAGATTGTATCTAGTACTAGAAACAAGGCAAGACTAGAGATAGGCACCAAACATGGAAACAAGACAAAACTAATAGAACCCCGAACCAGAGAAGGATAGTAAGCTAAACCCAGAACATATACACAAGACATGAGGAAAACATGAGCATAACATGGTGTCAGGGTACCTGCGGTCTCTACCTCCGAAAGAGGTAGAGACTTAGCTGTTCCTCCATCCAGACGGCCTGATGGCTCCCTTTCCCACGGTCTATCCGGTCATGCAAGGCCGGCCGCGAGGGAGTGACTGCCTTTTACAGCATCTAGGCAGGAAGTTGTCATCAGGACACTCCTCCGGAACGACCTGTCACTCAATTGCTGCAGGACCAATCAGGACGCCTCGGAGGCGTGGTTACTGCTCTGAACAGGGTATTTAACAGAGCTTCTTTCATTAGCTCATTGCCCTGTCGTGGTTCTAGCTTGTTCTAGTCACTCAGTGCTTGTGTATTCTATTATCCCTTTTGGTTTTGACCTGGCTTGTTTACCTTACTCTGCTTATCTCTGTTACCCTTGATTCGGCTTGTCTCTCGCTTACCTGTCTTCTGTTACCCTCGACCTCGGCTTGTCTTTGACCATTCTATACTGTACTACTTACGTTAGTCCGGCCATTCTAAGGTCCGGTATACGTATCTGGCTACTGTTTGTACTCTGCGTGTTGGATCCCTGTCCCGATCCTGACATTACGACAGGGCCAATGGATCCTGCGAGTACAAACAGTCAGCTTGCCTCTCCTGATCCTAGGTTTGAAGCCATGGATCACAGAATGGATCAGATGGCGCTTGCGCTACAGGCTCTATTATCTCGTGCCAATAACCCACCAGAGGAGATACGTAATACCCCTGTTTCTCCTGTCGGTTCAGGTCTAGAGGTAGCTACAGTGGGTGCTTCTTCTCGCATTACCCCCCCAGTACGCTATGGTGGGGCTCCTGAGAAGTGTTGTGGTTTCTTAAACCAAATTAGTATCCATTTTGAATTGCAACCTCGCTCTTATCCTACAGATAGGGCAAAGGTAGGATTTATTATCACCCTACTTATTGAGAAAGCTCTGAGATGGGCCAACCCATTATGGGAGAACGATAACCCATTAGTTTATAACTATAACGCCTTTGTAGCTGCTTTTAGAAGAACATTTGACCCTCCAGGTAGAAAAGTTAATGCAGCCAGATTACTGTTGCGTCTGAGACAGGAGAACCAAACGCTGGTGGATTATGCACTAGAGTTCAGGTCTCTGGCGTCAGAGGTCAAGTGGAATGAGCAGGCGTATATGGATGTATTTTTGAATGGCTTATCTGAAGTAATCCTTGATGAGGTTGCTACCAGAGAACTCCCTGAGAATTTAGAGGATTTAATTTCGTTCATCTCTCGTATAGATGAACGTTTAAGAGAGAGACAGAACACTCGAGAGAGGAACCGGAGACCTTCTTTTAGTTTAGCCCCCGCTTTTCCAAGTCCTGACTCCACGGTATCTTTGCTTCCTAAACCTATGCAGATAGGGTATACCCGCCTCTCTGAGGAGGAAAGACAGTACAGGAGAAGAGAGGGTTTGTGTATGTATTGTGGAGTTAAGGGTCATTTACTCTCGAACTGTTCTAACCGCCCGGGAAACGCTCGCACCTAAGTCTCTCTAGAGGACAGGCCTTGGGTGTTTCTATTTTGTCCTCTACTCCTAATTATAAAGATCACAGGCTTCTGCTACCAGTTTCCTTAACTTGCGGGAGGGAAGTAGTAAGGGCTATGGCTTTGATAGATTCCGGTGCTGCTGAGAATTTTATCGACCAAGCCTTTGCTAGTAAAAACAATTTCCCATCCCAGCTAAGGGAGACACCCTTGGCCGTTGAGGCCATAGATGGTAGACCACTACTAGACCCTGTTATCTTTCGTGAGACCATACCCATTGAGTTAAATGTTGGTATCCTACACGTGGAGAATTTATCTCTTCTGCTCATTTCATCTCCTTCCGTTCCCATAGTTCTGGGGTACCCATGGTTGAAAGAACATAACCCTATTATTGATTGGGAGTTAGGGGAGATACTCTCGTGGGGCCAGGGCTGCCAGGATCGGTGTTTGTGCAAGGTTTCTCCATTAGCTAATGTTAACATACAGGAGAATCCTACTCAGTCCACAGAAAGACAAATACCAGACCTTTACCTAGACTTAAGGGCAGTGTTTGACAAGAAGAATGCCGATTCTTTGCCGCCACACAGGTCATTTGACTGTAAAATTAAGCTTCTACCCGGGACTATGCCTCCGAGGGGCCATGTATATCCTTTGTCTGTTCAGGAAAACTCGGTTCTAGAGGAGTATATTCAGGAGAATTTAGAAAAGGGATTCATCAGGAGGTCTTCTTCTCCGGCCGGGGCGGGGTTCTTTTTCATTAAGAAGAGGGATGGCACGCTGAGACCTTGTATCGATTACCGAGGCTTGAATAAAATAACTGTCAGAAATGCCTATCCTATCCCACTGATTACCGAGTTATTTGATCGTCTTAAGGGCTCCAAAATCTTCACCAAGTTAGATCTCAGAGGGGCTTACAATTTGGTGAGAATCCAGCAAGGTCACGAGTGGATGACGGCATTCAATACCCGGTATGGCCATTACGAATACACTGTTATGCCATTTGGACTATGCAATGCTCCTGCAGTATTTCAAGAGTTGATTAATGAGGTACTTAGGGAGTTTCAGCATGATTGTGTTATTGTTTACCTGGACGACATACTAATACACTCTAAGGAGATTGAGACTCACCATAGACAGGTCAGAAAGGTGTTACACAAACTTCTGCAACATGGTCTATACTGCAAATTGGAGAAGTGCAGTTTTGATCAGTCTCAGGTAGACTTTCTTGGGTACGTGATTTCTGGGGAAGGTTTTAAAATGGATCCTGGTAAACTCCAATCTATTTTAGACTGGCCTTTGCCCAAAGGACTCAAGGCTATCCAAAGGTTTATTGGTTTTTCCAACTACTATAGGCGCTTCATTAAGGGTTACTCCTCTATCATTGCGCCTATTACCAATATGACCAAACAAGGGGCTGATACTAAGTTCTGGTCTGAGGAAGCTCTTGGTGCTTTTAAGACTCTCAAGGAACTTTTTGCCTCAGCTCCCATTCTAGCTCATCCTGATACGACTCTGCCTTTCTTGCTCGAGGTCGATGCTTCTGAGACAGGAGTTGGGGCTGTTCTGTCTCAAAGGTTAGGGGTGGATAAACCGTTACACCCTTGTGGTTTCTTCTCTAAAAAAATTTCTGGGCCTGAGAGCAGATATGACATCGGGGAGAGGGAACTGTTAGCGGTCATTAAGGCTTTAAAGGAGTGGAGACATTTACTGGAAGGGACACTACACCCTGTTACTATCCTAACGGATCATAAGAACTTGTCTTATATTGGGGAGGCTAAGCGCTTGTCCGCCAGGCAGGCTCGCTGGGCTTTGTTCCTCACTCACTTTAATTATGTACTTACGTATAGACCTGGTTCTAAGAACTCTAAAGCCGATGCTTTGTCTCGTCAATATGAACCATCCACTATAACTGAACCACTTCTGTCCTCCATAGTTCCTAAGGGGAATATCATCGCGAACACGAATCTCAGGATTCACTCTCCATTGCTTTCTGAGATCATGAAGTTTCAGCATTTGGCACCCAAACAGACTCCTGGGGATCGACACTTCGTTCCTGCCGCTCTCCAACTGGAGGTGCTACGCTGTCTCCATAACAGCAAGGTGGCTGGGCATCCTGGCATCCGCAAGACCTATGCGCTGGTCTCTAAAGATTTTTGGTGGCCTGACTTACGCAAGGATATTAAAGAATTCATCGGGGCATGTGAAGTTTGTACCAAGACCAAGCTACCCCATTCGCTTCCATGCGGATTTCTGCACCCTTTAGAGGTTCCTGAAAAGCCTTGGTCCTGCCTGGCAATGGACTTCATTGTTGATTTGCCTATCTCTAAAAAGCAGACTGTCATCCTCACTGTGGTAGACAGATTTACTAAAATGGCTCACTTCATTCCCTTACCTAAACTCCCATCTTCGCCCGAATTAGCGGAGATATTCGCCAGGGAGATTTTCCGTTTGCATGGGATACCTTCCCAAATTGTCTCTGACAGAGGCTCCCAATTTGTTTCCCGTTTTTGGAGATCATTCTGCTCCCAACTAGGCATCAAATTTAATTTCTCCTCTGCCTATCATCCTCAGTCCAATGGAGCTGCTGAACGCACTAACCAAAAAGTTGAACAATATTTACGTTGTTTCGTTTCAGAACACCAGGACGATTGGGTTGGTTTGATTCCTTGGGCGGAGTTTGCACATAACAATCTCATTTGTGATTCTACGCATTCTAGCCCTTTTTTCTTGAATTATGGCTTTCATCCTTCCATCCTTCCTTCGGAGTCTTCTTCTCAAGGGATACCGTCGGTGGATGTTCATGTTGCCAATTTAAGAGAGTTGTGGGATCAAACTCGACAAATCCTTCTGCACAATTCTACGCTGGTTAAAAAACACGCTGACAAACGTAGAAGGGCAGCACCGGTGTTTGTTCCAGGCGATAGAGTATGGTTAAGTACTAGAAACATTCGGTTAAAAGTGCCGTCCATGAAGTTTGCTCCTCGATATATTGGACCTTACAGGGTACTGTCTCAAATTAACCCAGTTGCGTATCGTTTAGCGTTGCCTAATGCCTTAAGCATTCCTAATTCATTTCATGTTTCCTTGCTAAAACCATTAATATGTAACAGGTTCTCCTCCACGATCGCCCCTCCCCGCTCAGTTCAGGTGGAGGGTCAGGAGGAGTATGAGGTCAATTCCATCGTTGATTCTCGAATCTCCCGGGGGAAACTGCAATATCTGGTCGATTGGAAGGGTTATGGTCCTGAGGAGAGAAGTTGGGTACCTCAGGAGGAGGTGCATGCTCCCCGTCTCCGCAGGGCATTTCACTCTCGATTCCCTTCTCGCCCTGGTGTATTCCGCCCGGTGGGCGTATCTGAGAGGGGGGGTACTGTCAGGGTACCTGCGGTCTCTACCTCCGAAAGAGGTAGAGACTTAGCTGTTCCTCCATCCAGACGGCCTGATGGCTCCCTTTCCCACGGTCTATCCGGTCATGCAAGGCCGGCCGCGAGGGAGTGACTGCCTTTTACAGCATCTAGGCAGGAAGTTGTCATCAGGACACTCCTCCGGAACGACCTGTCACTCAATTGCTGCAGGACCAATCAGGACGCCTCGGAGGCGTGGTTACTGCTCTGAACAGGGTATTTAACAGAGCTTCTTTCATTAGCTCATTGCCCTGTCGTGGTTCTAGCTTGTTCTAGTCACTCAGTGCTTGTGTATTCTATTATCCCTTTTGGTTTTGACCCGGCTTGTTTACCTTACTCTGCTTATCTCTGTTACCCTTGATTCGGCTTGTCTCTCGCTTACCTGTCTTCTGTTACCCTCGACCTCGGTTTGTCTTTGACCATTCTATACTGTACTACTTACGTTAGTCCGGCCATTCTAAGGTCCGGTATACGTATCTGGCTACTGTTTGTACTCTGCGTGTTGGATCCCTGTCCCGATCCTGACACATGGGCATGACTGGACAGGACTGGGTATACAAACTAAAACAAGACAGGATAACATAAGCAAAACAAGAGGAGAAATAACCAAGTACTATATATGTAAATCATGGGGATTTAGTCACACTATATGATCAGACATTGCATAAGCCTGCCAACAACGCCAATGTACCCCATATCTGGCAGGTCCTACACTGCCTAATGTATGCTAAAACAACCACAGATTCAGAACACATATATAGCACTTACCTGCAAGAAAGGACAGAAGCAGAGAGCAGCTGCCTGCAGGAACACTGAAACATAATGAAAGATGGAAACAAACGGGTGTGGCAAATAAAACAAACATTTAAAGGAAACCTGGAGACTGGGAAATCCAGGGACGAACTATAGGAATGAACCCAGAAATCCCAGCATAAAGAAAACCAGACATAGAATAGAAAACCAAAAACCAAGAAAAAACAAACAAGAATTGAAACAAAAGTACTGGATACCAGAAGCCAAGTCCAGACATCAGAACAGAGCAGAGCAAATCATGACACATATGGCCATTAAACAACTTCCACCTGGCAAAAGCCCAGGCCCAGATGAATTTACAGCCAAGTAGTATAAACTTTTCTTACAAGAACTATCACAACCCTTCTTAACAGAATTCAGTTCGCTTTCCCCATCCCGCACTCGAAACTCATGATACCCTGATCCCAAAGCCCAGAAAAGATCCCACAGAATGTGGCAGTTACAGACCCATTTCCCTCATTAACGTTGATTTGAAAATATTTGCTAAAATCCTGGCCAATCGCCTGCAGTCGTTTCTGGGGGGACTAGTCCACCCTGATCAGGCTGGTTTTGTACCAGGGAGGGAAGCCAAAAACAATACCACCAAGTTGTTCAATTTGATCTACCGCTCTAAATTATCCATTGCTCAAACTCTCCTTCTCTCTATTGACACTGAGAAGGCATTTGACAGGGTGGACTTTCCCATGCTAATAGACACAGTGCAGGCCCTGGACTTTTAGGCCCTAATACTGCAAAACCACAGCTTGACTTAAAATCTATGGACAGTTGTCCGATCCAGTACACATCAGAAAAGGCACAAGACAAGGGTGGCCACTTTTCCCTCTCCTCTTTATCCTGATTGTGGAACCGTTCTTACAGGGCATAATGGATAACCCCGATATCCAAGGGATGCAAATAAAAAATGATAACCACAAACTTGCCGCATTTGCCGACGACCTGTTATTTGTGATCTCAAACCTGATAGATGCCAATCCACATTTTTGCAAGAAATGTCAGGTTATAATAAATTATCTAATTTTCAAGTCAACTTCGCTAAAAGCAAAATTCTTGCATTGAACATAGCCCCAATGGTGAGGAACACCATTACCACACAATACCCATTTAAGTGGGCCTCTAAGGCCATTAAATATCTAAGAGTGTTGATGCCTAAAACACTGACAAATGTTTGAGGTTAAATTCCTGCCACTTCTATAGGAGGTGACCCGAGAGTTAAAACAACAGCACAAGCCACAATTTTGGTTGGCTTTGCCGGGTAAATATTTAAAAAAATAACTCCCTCCCTCACTTCCTCTACCTGATACAAGTTCTCCCGATCAATTTCCCTAAATCATTTTTCACAGAGGCTAGAAAACTGTTCACGTCATTTCTTTGGGCTTTTAAACACCCTAGAATCCCAATCCACAATCTGGTTAGGCCTAAGTCCTTGGGAGGGCTGGGACTTCCCAACCTGGAAAACTACCAAAAGGCAGTCTTGGGTTTATGAGTGGTCAGATCCCACCACTACTAAACAATGGGTGAAACGGGAAGATTCCACATTCCAGGTACCAATATATACCATCCCTTGGCACAAGTCCGGCAGGCTTTCGTACTCCCGCAACATACCACTCACCCAACTATTATACCCACTCTGAGGAGCTGGTTGGGTGTGAGACACCTTTCATCAATCTCCCCCACTTGTCTCCTCTTTACCCATTAACCCCAAACCCTCTATTTCAACTGGGACTCTCCCCCGCCACCTACGAGGCATTTCATGACTCCCCATACCTAACCTTAGGTACAATGCAACGATTTACTGGGACAACTCCACTCCAGGAGCTGATACCTGATGGTAAGCCAACAACCCTGCAACAATTTAGATATACTCAATTACACATTTTATCTCTTCCATGCCTGAACTCCAGGCTTCTCATTGAGACACTTCCCACTTTGAAAAACATTGTATGGCACATCCCAAACAAATACCTATGCGTCTTTACTGCACTTATTAGCCAAGACCTCCACCACGCACTCCCATCCTTCACACAATCTTGGGCCAAGGACCTAGCAATAGATGTTTCCAGGGAGGAGTGGACAAATATACTCATCCAAGTGCACAAGTCCTCTATAGACTTGAATATTCAGGAGGGAAACTATAAAAGAATCACAAGATGGCACTACTCGCCAGCTCATCTGCATACCCTCTTCGCGATGACGAATGACAATTGTTGGCGATGCAATCAGACTGGTGGCACCTTAGCCCATATATGGTGGACATGTCCAACCATTAAAGAATTCTGGGAACACAACACAACATTGATCCACACCATCACTGCAGTCCGTATCCCACTTGACCCAAGACCCATACTATACTACTTATTCCACATACCGCTACCTAAACACACATTGATGTTGCTTGCGCACCTCGTGACAGCAGTCAACCTTCTGATTCCACTAAACTGGAAAAAATCTGCAGTGCCCACTTTCCAGGAATGGATTCATTCAACTCTCACAAATACTCCCTATACAGGAAGATTTGGGACCTGTGGCTAGAATTCTTGCAGAGAGGAGCCAGGTCCTACTGCACGTGTGCCATGCATGGCACTCGAGTTATCTTTGCCCGACACTCAAGGCTGCTGGAGCCAAACAGGCCTCTCTGGTCTATCAGGAGTCCCTATGGAACTTCAGATATCTGCTAGTGCAAAACGGTGGGGAGGGAAAAATACTCAATTTATGCATTGCAGCCCATAGAGGAAGTGATCTCAGATTACTTCCTCCCAGCACTTGTAAATGGGAACGGGCACTAGAGTAGAGCAACCTGCAGCAGCTATCGCAGTTTCTGCCCTTAAACTGTACCTGGCCACCATGGTCCCCACTGGACCCAAGGGAAGCCATCCAGACTGCTAGATATACACAGAGATGCAGAATAACCCTTGACTCATACAAATAATATGAACAGCTCACACACAAACACACACACAGTCTGCACAACAACACTAACAATCTAAATACACGCACACAACACCACAAGCAGCCTCTCCTATGCAATACCCCAAGGAGCCCCACATATACACACCACACCAAACACACAACACACTCTATTCCACAAGCAGCCACCATACACAGCTGACATTTGTAGGTATCACACACAATACCACAAACTACTCATGAACATACACAATATGACAGCTCATATAGGCACAAATATAATGATACAAAGCAACTGCAGCATAAATAACACAAGCAAAATACGGCAACATATATAATTCAATTTAAAAAAAAATAGGACCGGCACGCTACAGGATATCACAATCTTATTTTGGCACAGTGCTGCTAAAAGGTTGCCTACCCCTGGCAGGATCTGGTGTGGGGTGGCTATGGAGCCTTTATAGCGCCCTCTGTTGGTTGCAGCGGCAGCTATATGCACTACCTGAGTAGCAAGGCTTGCTAATTTGCATATTCGGGTGGATTTGGATATTGCTAATTCTGCAGGCAGGAGAATAATTATATGAAATAGGACAATTACAAGAAAACTTACAGAAACGATAGGTTAAAGAGGACCCTGCTCAAACGAGCTTACAGTCTAAAGGAGGTGGGGGGGGGGGTAAAACACAATAGGACAGGAAATAGCAATCAAATAAGGTGGGAGTGAAGCAGAGCTAGAGGAGAGAGTAGAGTGCTGCCCTCTAGGAGAGAGGAAGAGACAGGTATGTAAGGTAGAGGTTACTCTGGGAGGCCATAAGCGTTCCTAAAGAGGTGGGTTTTAAGGCACTTCTTAAACGATTGAAGACTAGTGAAGAGTCTGATGGCGATAGGCAGGCTATTCCATAGGAGTGGAGAGGTCTGACTCCAAACACCACAAGCCACTACTTGGATTAAAGAGACTTTGATTCGTTCTATATTTTTTCAACATGATATATTCAAACTCGGGACGCCGAGCATCTGAATAAGGTCTGGACTTTGTTAAGGCTTTCTTTTAAATTTTATGTATCAGGAAAGTTTTATGTTTAAGTAATTACTTTTTTTATATTTTGTCTGCATTGTTTGCAATAAATTGTTTTACATTTAAACTTGAGTCTGCTAGTAAGGTCAGTTCTTGATCTACTATTAGAGAAGGGGTAGTCTCGTTATGTATTTATATTCCATAGGAGCTGCCCGTGAGAAGTCTTGCAAGTGTGAGTTGGCCGCTGAAGTAAACTTTACTCACAAGTTGGAGTAAACTTTGAATTAATAATAAAATGAATAACTAAAAATAATAACTTAAAAGACGAGTGTAAAATCAGAGTCCACACTCCTTGCTTTTGGCAATTCAATAATATGTATTAAGAGGCTAATCAAACAATACATATACATTTGAAATAGGCTAGAAAATGTTGTTACCAAAACTAGTCATGGATTGAATGGATAGTAAACTAAACGTCATACAGTTATCACTCCACTGATCATCTGCTGAGAGTAAGATAAGAGAGACCTTGTGGTATTCACAGGGACTTTATCAGGATAGCCATTCCTTATTTTGGACACACCTCCCTCAGCCAATCCCTTAGGACAGGGGTAGGCAACCTATGTCATGTGTGTCATGCACGGCACTCAACATGTCTTTGCACGGCACTCAAGGCTGCCAGAGCCAAACAGGCTCTGGCCTTTCAGGAGCCCCAGTGAAACTTCAGATATACGAAAAAGGTAGTGAAGGACAATCCTTAATTTATGCATTGCAGCATTTGTGAATGGGAATCCACACTGTAGTAGAGCAGCCCGTAGCTGCCGTTGCAGAACCTGTCCTTCACCAGTACCTGGCTAGCCTGGTCCCCACTAGAACCCAAGGAAGCCACCCGCACTGCTAGATATACACAGAAATGCAGAATAACCCTCCCCTCATACAAATAATACGAACAGCCCACACACAAACATACACACAATCCGCACAAACTCAAACCCGCTAACAATCCACATACATGCACACAACCCTACATGCAGCCTCTCACATGCAATACCCCAAACACATCCACACACTACCAAACACACAAAGTGAAATATCCATTCACACACAATTCCACAAGCAGCCCTCATACACAGCCCACATTCATAGGTACACAATACCACAAACTACTCATAAACATATGCTATGGGACATCACAATCTTATTTTGGCACAGTACTGCTAAAAGGTTGCCTACCCCTGCTTTAGGAAATAACAGAACCAGAGTGACTCCTGGGGGGAAAGGGATTGCACTGGATGGGAAAGGCGGAGGAGTTTATCAACAACCAAACTGGTTTTGCCTGGTGAAATGCCATGTGCTCACAGAATCCCTCTATACAATAACATTTCATTGGCCTACAGCTTGGTTTTAAATCAGTCCCCCCCACTTATTACAGTCTGGCTCCACTGGTCTGGTATAGAACAGGCTCTCTGGAGGCTGTTTGTAACTGTGGTCACAAAAATCAATGTTCTGGGAGAACGGGAAGCAGCTCCATTTTTGGGGGGCCCTTTACACAGCTCAAGGTCTGGGTCCCAGGGTCCACCTTCATGTTTCACCAAGGAGTTTGTTCATAGGGGGTGGAATGTGTAGGGGATGTCCTGATATGTGTGTAAGGAATGCATTGTGTGAATCTGTGTTTGTATGTGTAAGGGCTGCAAGGTATGTTTCTGTGTATGTACGGGATGCAGTGTGTGCGTCTGTAAGGGGTGCATTGAGTGTGTGTAAGGAATGCATTGTGTGTTTCTGTGTGTGCAAGGGATGCATTGTGTGTAAGGGTTGCATTGCTTGTGTGTGTGTGTGTGTGTGTCTGTTTGTGTAATGCATTGTGTGTTTTTCTGTGTGTGATGGGTGTCAATCTCTCCCCCCTCCCTTGTCACTCTCTTCTCCCCCTCTCCTTTGTCACTCTCTTCTCCCCCCTTGTCCCTCTCTTCCCCCCCTCCCTTGTCACTCTCTTCTCCCCTGCTTGTCCCTCTCTTCTCCCCCTCCCTTGTCACTCTCTTCTCCCCCATTGTCACTCTCTTCTCCCCTGTTGTCACTCTCATCTCCCCTCCCCACTCTCATTCCCCCTCCCGGTCAATTTCTTCCTCCCCTCCCTGTCAATTTATTTTCCCCCTGTCAATTTATTCCCCCCCTTTCAATTTATCCCCCTACCCTCCCTGTCAATTTATCCCCCCACCCTCCCTGTCAATGTATTCCCCCCATCCCTTTTTATGTATCACCCCCTTCACTTTTAATGTATCCCCCCTTCCCTTTCAATTTATCCCACCTTCCCTTTCAATTTATCCCCCCCTTTCAATTCCCCTCCCTTCCCTTTCAATTTACCCCCCCTTTCAATTTATCCCCCCCTTTCAATGTATCCTCCTCCCTTTCAATTTATCTCCCCTCCCTCCCAATTTATCTCCCCCCCCCTCTCTTTCAATTTATCTCCCCCCCCCCCCTTTCTATTTATCTCCCCCCTCCCTTTCAATTTATCTCCCCCTCCTGCAGCATGAGGGGGGCCGGCGCTCCTGAGGGCACCCCTTCCCAAGGGGCACCCTAGGCGGCGGCCTAGTCCGCCTTACAGGTAGCGCCGGCCCTGGCTAGACCTGAGAAAAATAAAGTTTTGTATGTTAGTTCCTTTTAGAACTTATGTCCTGTGTTGATTTCTAGTGACAGAGTCTTTGGACCTGCTTGCAGGATCCTCCTAGCCCTGGGATAAATCAAGAGAGCTAGGCCTTAGAGCTGCAGTTGCCTTTGTGGAAGGCAATAACTATAATCACTGTAGGCAGAGGGGACGATACCTGCCTGGAAGGAGAGCTGCTGCCAGAGGGACCCCAGTCAAACTGTGGCGACTGAGGCAAAAGCATTCCAGGGTCAATGAAGCAACTAGGAAACGGACTTGGTGGAGGTACCCAGCTGGGGTACAGGGAGCTCTGTCACAATTAATACAGCCCTGTACCAAGGTGATGTACATTCTGTGGAATTTCCTATTCTGACAGCCACAATGAAAAAGAAGTGCATATCATTGTTACAATCCTAGTGGATTTCCTCAGTACCAGCTTAAAACCAGAGGCGCTTTTCCTGCATCAAACCTGACTTTTTCTATCCATCTTAAAGAGCAATGTCTTTGTCCTAAAAGTTTAAATAAAGATTAGGAAATCATGTTAGTCATGGTATGAGTTTGATATGTTATGAGTGCTAGTAATAATACATTTCCGCCTTTAGATTCTTCAGAATGGACTAATTGAAAATACAGCTTTGATCAACATTCAGTCACATATTACTATTCTGGTAATTATAGCTATATTTTTAAGTAGTGTTCACTGTGAAATATTCAATTTCTAATCTTAAATCCTTTTTTCCACATATTGGTTTTAAAAGCCATCAGTTTTGTTTTAAATATTTATAACAAGAAAGTGTAGTTGTCTCGAAGTTTGAAAAATGCACAAAATTATGTTTTTTTGTCTCTAATCTACAGATATAGGACAACCAACAGATTTTGTTGGAACAGTCCCACCATCCTGATTTAGTTCCATGGTGTTCCACATCCTATTGACCAGGATATCTCCTGGACTAATAATGACTGGAGTAAAATGATCAACCTTATGCATTTGTCATAATTGACACCTTCATTAAGCTTGTTAATGATAAACTTATTAGTAGGCTCTCACGGCAGCCCCACTGGAGCCCCAACAACAGGTAGGAAGGCTGGGTGAAATTTTTTAAAGTATTCTAATAATATTAATAATTAGTGTGTGTGTGTGTGTGTGTGTGTCTGTGAATGTAGGTGTGTGTATGAGTGTGTCTGTGAATGTGGGTGCATGTGAGTGTATGAGTGTATTTGAGTGTGAGTGTATGAGTGTGTCTGTGTGTGTGTATAAGTGTGTGTGACTGTGAGTGTATGTGTGTCTGTCTGTAAGTGTGTCTGCATGTGAGTGTATGGGTGTGTGTGTCTGTCAAATCAGCGAGAGTCTGTTTGTCATCGAGTCTGTGTGTGACTGTAAGAGTGTGTCTTTCAATGAGTGTCTGTCAGTGTGTGTCTGTCAGTGTGCATGTGTGTGTCATGTGAGTGTATTTGAGTGTGAGTGTATGAGTGTGTTTGTGTGTGTGTGTAAGTGTGTGACTGTGAGTGTATGCGTGTCTGTCTGTAAGTGTGTCTGCATGTGAGTGTATGAATGTGCGTGTGTCAAATCAGCGAGTCTGTGCCTGTCGGTGATGTCTGTGTGCCTGTCAGAGTGTGTGCTTAAAGGGACACCATAGGCACCCAGACCACTTCAGCTCATTGAAGTGGTCTAGGTGCAGTGTCCCACTCCCCTTAACCCTGCAACCTTGAGGGGTTAACTCCTTCCGTGTGGTTAGGCGACCAAAAGTCACCTAACTGATGCTGGACGTCCTCACGCTGTGCATGAGGACATCCAGCGTCTGCTAAATCCCCAGAAGTAAAAGGAGTAGGAAAAGGGGGAGTCTAAAGAGGAAGGGGTGGGTTTTTAATCAGGAAGGGGTGGGGTGGGAAAAATTTAGATTAGGGGGGTGCCCAGGTTTAGTCATGCCTAGGGCAACACAAAACCAAATTACACCACTTAACTCACACACTACTACACTAGTACAGCCTTCTCCACCCGCACAGTGATCCCTTGATATACAATATTTTTATTTTCCTTTTTATCTTCATTAGCACAATTACTTGCTTGTGAAAACTCACTACTAATGTAATAAAAAACAAACAAAAACAAAAGACATACATTTACATTTGGTGTCTAAATAATATTATTACTTTTGCCTTAACTGATGTACACAAAAATTCTTGTTAAAAGCCTATTGTATCTGCTGCACAGTAACCTTGTCTTTTTTAGCACCAGTGGTATAATAGATCTGTGAGAATTAATCTAAATAACATTGTTTCAAAATCATTAAGTCAAGCACATTAAGTGCTATGCAATGGACCTCTTATGGTCTCCCCAAGGAATAGTCCCTGTTAAAAACCATGATGGGTCTGAACTCCTTTGTTGGGTGCATGCCATTTTTGTTTTGCTACATATTTAAGATTCAGCGTTAATGAAAGCAACAAAACCACTAAACCACAGTGCAATTGTTATGTTGGACACTATCCCTCAATTCAAAAACATGGCTCTTATTGGTACCCAGAAACCTCCTTAGCCTTTTTGACCCCAATTGATAATGGAAAAGTATATTTCAGCGTTAGCAATGTAAGTTTTGTCCACCATAGATTGCAGTGGATAGCTGAGAGCTCTGAGTAGCAAGTTAACGAATAACCCTAAAAGTGGATTTCTAATCTTTGGCCAAACTAGTCAAATTGTTTTCAATGTAACTATTTTGGCATGAATTTCAGTTTGGATTCAGCCTAGTGAGTAATCCTGTGAGTAGCTGCACTTCATAACAGAACAGTAGACCATCCATCATCCAAGAAGGCACTCAGAATTCAGCCTCATTCCGTCCCACCACATACAGCTCACGCCCATCACACAAAACATGCTTAATCGCAAAGTCATTCATTTACCCATCTCTTCATATCCACTGAGCATCTGTAAGTCAACTTGTGGTAGGTCAGCACATAACCTCGTTGGTCGGGGAATTGTTCCAGGGTTTATATGACTAATTGCATTTATATACAGACAACCAATATATGCACATTTGTATCTATTTAAGTTAACTTCAGTAATGATTTGGTTGTCTGACAAAACTATTTGAGTAATTAACTCTCTGGCACAGAAGAACCTTATTGAAACGTGGTTCTTTTCTCCTTGCGTGTTTTTTGTAATTTAAACTTCTGAGTCCCATAGTATTGGGAAGTGTGACATTCACTCATCTGTGACTGTTATCACGCTGGACACCACAGGATAACAAGGGAGGAGTATATGCCTTATCAAAATGGAACTCAATTATTTAACTTAAAGTGACTCTTAATTTTGTTTCTATTTTGTTTTCTTTTCCTAATGCCCTTTGTACCTAACTGATTATACTCACCCTCCTTGCTGCTTGTCTCTATATATTTATTATCGGCTTTTTTATTATTTGAACCCACTCTCAGTATTGGATGCTTTTGATTTGTTCTCCTTTGTCCATGATGTCTGCAGTTAGTCCTTCAGTGGAATTCTTTTGACTGATGGATTGTGGGTAAATTAGATTAGTAGCTGAAATGGCGTCTTGCTTAAATGACTACTGGTTCCTTAAACTGTGAAGAGAGTGAATAAAGGAAGACCATAGAGACTAACTGTGATGAGATGAACAAAAGAGCTGTTTTGCAGTCGCTGAACATGTCCATCCATTTGCTATACTGTTTACCATTCACCTGCATTATATCATGTGAGAGAAACTCCTCTCTTATTTAGAAAAATATATTATTATTAAACTTACATTTCCCCAATTCCAGCATTCAGTAGCGAGCAGGAAGGAACAAAGGGCAAACAGAAGCTGCCCTGTTAACCCTCACACTGCCTGGGAATAGAAATGAAACATGTATTTCGATTATTTATTATTTTTATTTTTACCATTTGCACACTGGCTATGTCCATGCAGCAGAACTAATTAATTTTGGAAAGCAGACTAGGATTTTTTTAGTGATTCCTTAGCTTTTTTTGCACTTTTATGACCAATCTGTCTGATTCAAATGACTTCTGAATTGGAACTCATTTTGATTAAAAGGACATTATGGGCATAAAAACAACTTTAGTTTGATAGAGCAGTTTTGGTGTGTAGATAATGCCTCTGCAGTCTCACTGCTCAATTTGCTGCCACTTAGGAGTTAAATCGCTATTGTTTCTGTTTATGCAGCCCTAGCCACTCCTCCCCTGCCTGTGACTGACACAACCTGCATGAATACAATGGTTTAATTTTCAATCAGATGTTAGCTTGCTTTAGAAGTTTTTATCTACTGCTCTGTAAATTGAACTTTAATCACACACAGGAGGCTCCTGCGGGCTCTAATAGGCTTTTAACAGAGCAGGAGACAAGAAATTATTAAACAGACTGCATAATAAAGGAACCTAGGTTCCTTTTCAGGTAGTGTTTAGGAAGCCTGCACAAGTCACATGCAGGGAGGTGTGACTAAGGCTGTATAAAGAAAGTGATTTAAAGTCAACCTGTAATGAAAAAAAATGACACCTTCAATCGCATCCATTTTCATTGAATACACAATATATCATAATAATACATGGTGTATTCAATGTAACATATAAAGATGTACTCACTTTTCCTCTGTTCCAGCGCTGCTTAATGAGGGTTACTCTTCATGTAACACTGACCTCCTGGACGTCCTCCTTACGCCTCTGTTCTTTGAGTTGCCCTATTTTGGACGCATCACCAAGTAAAGCAGTGACATCGGCACACTGGTTTCACTGCCAGCATCGGAACAGAGTGACTTTACGTCACTTCGTTCCTATACTGCCAAGCCAGTGCTTCTACCCCTGGCTAGGGAGTTTCCATAACAACTGAAGTGCATGCGTGCAGATGTTTTTTCTTCTAATATATACATTTGCTAGCAAAACTACTAGGACAATGTATAGATAAAATTGTATGCTCAATCTAATATAAGTTGTTTGGGGCATGACAGGTGCTTTTTAACTCCTAAATTGTAGCATATTAAGCATTGAGACTGCAGGGGCATGAGCTATACACCAAAACTGCTAAAGTTGTTTTACAGACTATAGTGTCCCTTTGACTCAGATGCAAATTTGGTAAATTACAGAGTAATCTAGTGAATGTCTTTTGTGGTTTAACAAATGAAATTGGCCTGATATCTAGGGATGTGTATGGGCGAAAAATTTGGTTCGGTTCAGAAATTCGGGTAAGTAAAAATATTTGCCTGCTTCAGCAATTCGGACCAATGGCATTCGGTTCGGTTCGGCACTTCAGAACTGGGGAATGGCATTCTGTTTGGACATTCTACATTTGGGCATGCAGCATTCTGGCATTCATTTCGGGCATTCGGCAGTTCGGCATGTCATTTGTTTCATGCATTTGGCAGTAAACAATGTAGTTCGTTTTGAAAAATAAACAATTGTTTCTTGTTTTCTTAAACAACAATGTTTTACATTGCATAGTGGACCACAACAGCATCCAGCACCCAGAAGTGGCCTTGGTTTAGTTAATAGTAGTGTTAGTTTAGTATCAGTGGCGTACACACATTCCATGGGGCCCCGGAGCAAAACTGCTCCGTGGACCCCCCCCCCTCGCCTCTCTCCCCTTCTCTCCCCTCTCTCCCCCGATCCGTGGGCCCCCCCCCGACACATACATAGACACAAACACATACACACAGACAGACACCCCCCACCCTGACAGACACATACATACACACATACATACAGACACACATACATACACACAGACACACACACAGACACATACATACAGACACACACATACACACACACAGAGACACACACACAGACACATACACACATACATACAGACACACACACGTACAGAGACCCAGACACACATACACACACATACAGAGACACAGACACACACATACAGAGACACACACAGAGACACAGACACACACACATACAGAGACAGAGACACATACACATACAGAGGCACACAGATACATACAGAGACACAGACACACACACATACAGAGACACACACATAATGTTTCCTGTTTCCTACCTTTTGTGACTTTCCCTGGGGTCCAGTGGGGGCTCAGCCTGATGGGAGTTAGAGCTCACACTCTGACTCCCTCCTGCTTCCTCCCGCGCAGGCTCTCTGTATACTGGGAGGAGTGACCGGGGAGTCACTTCCTCCCAGCAGTGATGTCATCACAGGGGGCCCAGTCGCGCTGTTTAAGCGCCAAGCGCTGACCGGGCCCCCTGACAATCCATATCCATCGGGTGGCCCTGACACCATGGGCCACCCGATGGACCCCTTAACATGCAGCCTTGGCGGTTTGCCGCCCGGACTGGGGCTGCAAAACGTGGCAGCTGGTACCCGGTTGCGGGGTCCACAGCGCAGCCGGGTCCCCAGGAGTGACGGGCCCGGTCGCAGCTGCGACCCTTGCGACCGCGGTATGTACGCCGCTGTTTAGTATATATACAATTTATTAAATTATATTTTCACTGCACAAATAGTGCAGCCAATCAGGGAGCATTACCAGCATGCAACACTTCTGCACACTATATAATCCCACCCCTGTGACACCATTTTTGTGGAGAGTTTAGGAGCAGAGAGTGAGCAGAGTGTGAGAGCAGATAATGAGCAGAGTGTGAGAGCAGAGAGAAAGCAATTTGTGTGTGAACAAGCAAGTGAGAATGTGTGAGAGAGAGAGAGAGCAAAGTGAGAACAAGTGATGGCTGGTACACAAAATTAAAAACTGCAGTAAAGTCACAGTGCAGCATAAAGACACCCTGGCAATCAGACTACCTGGCTTGCACAGCCACACACTCTCTCATTCACCTCCTTCAAAAAAAGAAACAAAATGCAGAAGAAAAAAAAGGCAAAACTTACTCTCTCTCTCTCTCCCTGGAACACACACTTAAAGGGACACTCCAGGCACCCAGACCACTTCGGCTCATTGGAGTGGTCTGGGTGCCAACTCCCACTACCCTTAACCCTGCAAGTGTAATTATTGCAGTTTTTTTTAAACTGCAATAATTACCTTGCAGGGTTAAGTCCTCCCCTAGTGGCTGTCTATTAGACAGCCACTAGAGGACACTTCCTGCTTCATAGCACAGGTTTTCTGTGCTAGAGCGTCGCTGGACGTCCTCACGCTGTGTGAGGACCTCCAGCGTCGCTCTATTCCCCATAGGGAAGCATTGAAATTAATTTTCAATGCTTTCCTATGGGGTGCGCTAATGTGCATGCGCGGCATTGCCGCGCATGCGCATTAGGTCTCCTCGGCCGGCAGGCGAGATCAGTCTCGCCCACCGGCCGACGTATGTAGAAGGAGGAGCGGCGGGGGAGGAGGAAGCAGCGACGTGGGACCTGTCGCTGCCCCTGGTAAGTCACTGAAGGGGTTTTCACCCCTTCAGCAACTGGGGATTGGGGGGTGGGAGGGAGAGGGACCCTCCAGTGCCAGGAAAACGGATCGTTTTCCTGGCACTGGAGTTTCCCTTTAAAAGCAATGTGGCTCCCCAAGTTTGCAACAAGTAAAATACAATAAATGTAATGTAATGTATCTCTCTCAGTCTCTTGTGCTATCACAACTAATCTGGTCACATGAATGCAAGCCAAAACCCTGACAACCTTATTTACTATCCCACCTCAATGACTCTGTGTGCCTTCCAAGTGTCAGTGACAAAATCACCATTAATTGGCTGTCCTCTAACATCAATCACAAAAATGTGCTCATTTCATTGGACAGGGAATATTGAAACCAGATTGGGCAAGCAAGCATTACATTGTACAAAAAAAAAATAGTTTTTTGGTCAAGATTCCTGTCATCATTCACGTAATTTTCCCTCCCTCTCTCTTGTTTTGCCGCTTTTCGGAAATCCGAATCATTTTGGCGCTTCGGCACTTCGGAGCTTCGGCACTTTGGAGCTTCGGCACTTTGGACATTCGTAAGCATCCGAATGTCCGAATGGCATGAAATTCGTACCAATGCACATTCGGAATAAAACGAATTGCGCTTGTCTACTGATACCTACTAAATTATTTTCTCAAAGTTTGCCTTGCCATATTCTGATTTTAGTGAATCACACAGACAATCACTGAACTGCCTTCAGTGAATAAATGAGAAAATAAAATCATTCAGACACATATTTCGAAATTTGTCTTAATATGCAGAGCTTATTTTCACCCATTTTTTTGGCAGTTCTGTTGACAATTTTCTAAAAAATGTTGGTTTAATTAATATACCCCAGCGTGAATGCATTATTTCAAGATTTGCTGATATTTAAGGCCAGATATGTAAGGTATATCTGCAAATTTGGAAATAATGCATTCATTCTGGTGTATATAAATTAAACCAACATTTTTTAGAAAATTAATAAGAGAACTGCCAAAAAATTGGTGAAAATACCTTAATAGAGAACAACAAATCTTAGCTTATCTTAGAAGGGTCCTCCACCTATTGTTCCTGTATAATTTTGTAATTGTTCCATTTATTGTTAAATTCCCTGCCTCCATAATATTGTAAAGCGCTGCAGAATAAGTTGGCACTATATAAATACCAATAATAATAATAATAATAATAGCTCATCTATTTATTTATTTTTCAGTAGGCTCTAGCTATTTTTTTCAATTGTTCCATGTAGCAGCTCTCCTCTCTGGTTATTAGATAGCATGAATGATGATTTAGAATCCTCCGTTAGAATCATCCAGTTACCTGTTGAGACAGTTAGCTGTTGCCAGCCTTGCTGGTGGCCGAAATGGTACTGTACTATGGCGAGGTCACCACCCCCACACCATGCTCCTGGACCTGGCTGGCAGATAGGTGAGGGCATCTATCTATTCTACACTGTGTGTAAGAAACAAGATGAAGGGATAGGACAGTGGGAATAGAAGGAGGGACACAAGCAGCCAGCCTCCGCCTCTCTCTTACATCTGGGTGCTGTTGGTTTTCGGACGGGAGGAGAGCAGAAGGGGGGCAGTCATTTATGCAGAGAAGGAGAGAGAGAGGGGGGGATCTGCTTTCTACCACTCACACTCTCTCTGTTTGCCCCGAGGAAAACTCACTAGGGGAGACACACTGGGGTTAAAACCAGCAGCAAATTGTCAGCACTTTTACCATTAAGCACTGTCTGTAAATCCCAAACAAAACCCAGGAGTGAAGAAGAGAGGGGGAGATCTGAAGGAAACGAGGAAGCAGATTAGCACTTGGCAGCAGGAGTCTGGAGTCAAAGTGCAGGCAGTCACTGAGTGAGATTCAGAGTGGAAGGTCATACAAGTGCCTTACCTCCAGCTCTTGGGAACTTTACTGGGCTCTCTCTGCCTTGGCTTTTATTAGGGGATTAAAGCAGGACTCTCTGTACTCCCCCCTCTTGCAGGAGCTGGGGACCTGGTTCTAGGGGGCAGCAGGGCATATCATGGCTTTTGGATGGATGTCTGGGAGGTCTCTTGTCTTCGACTTTACCCTGCTGCTGGGAATCCTATTACCTACATGCCGGACAAGTACGTTCACCAACCACTGGGCTGTGAGGATAGCAGGGGGAGCCCTGGAAGCCGACAGGATAGCTAGCAAATATGGATACATCAACATGGGACAGGTAATGCATGCCCTAACCCTACTCTTCTTACCATGCGCCTTTCCCGTGTGCTAGAACTTGGATGGGAATACTATTAACTTTTTTAATCTGCCTTGGTCTTGCTGTGCTGTCTCTGTGTGGGCTTATGTTGTAACTAAATGTAACAATTGTTTATTTAAAAAATTGTGGGGGGGGAGGGGGGTGACTAAATCTCTTAATACCCTTAGTGGTACGAGTGATGGGAGTTGCTGCTGGCAAGGCACCGGTGCCTGCTATTGGTCAGGAGCATGTAGAGTTGGTAGAGGATTTCCTTCATACCGAATGAGGTGAATATCGTGGCAGTATTTCAGTAAATGGAGTGTGGGGTCTTACTCTGACCCCTGCCTTTATTGGGGACTTTAAGGAGTCTCTAGCAATCCACAGGTTCCACACCAAGTGCCAGGTCTCTCTGTAGAACAGTGGATCTTGTTGCATCAAGCAGCAGAGGTAATCATTGCCCAGGCACAAGTCATGGGGTTATTGATTGGCCATGGCTTAGTTAAATTAAAATAACTGTTTACCATTCGAATGTTGCAGGTACAGAATTAGTGACAACAATTTAAGATCCGATTGTCCATATCCATATAGATGAGCTGTGCCAATAAAAATAATCAAGAAAACACATTTTACATCCATCCTAAGAAAACACTAGTGAGGTTGTACTAAATCATGTGTTAAATGCTTTATCTTATTTGCATTTTCTGAAATAAGCAGATACATATGTGGTTATTTTATTCCAAGTGACAAAACTTCTGGAATTGCTTTAGCCTAATATAGCCTAATATAGCTAAAACAACGCAAATATCCTCTTGTATTTTGCGTAATTCTCAGCGAGGCTGGCAATGACACAGTTACACAATTCTCCTCCCAGAGTGACCACCAGTGTCCTCTGTGTTTTTGTTTTTTCAGTGAAAAAGGCTAAATTGGAACCCTTGTGTATCAAGAGATCAGTATCCCGGTTGCCTTTTGCCTTACCTCTTTATAGAGACTATTCTATGAGCGAACACGCAACATTAACCCCTTTGTAGGTCTCGATTGGGCTCAAGTCTAGTCTATTATTTTGTTCATAATTACAAGTTGATGCATCAAAATGCGGATAATCTGATCAAACAGATAAGAATGTGTAGACGTAATACAACGGTCAGCCATTCAAGTCATCATGAACTAATTAAAAACTACCGTGATGAGAAAGTATAATTGCAGCAAATGAAGAGACAAAATAATATTCAAATTAGTTCCCTGTATCTTATCCACAGAAATGGGCGGTGAAATATATATATTTTTTTCTCCACCCAGCTATCTCCTCCTGTGCTACAGTCATCAATTTAACTGGAGGCAACATTTTTAATTTAAATGAAATTGACAATTCTTTACTCGTTGTGAATTCTCCTTCTTTTTAAATATTAGTTAGATCTAAACATTTGCATTTAACTTTTTTGTTTGTTTGTTTTAACTAATGTGATGCTTTTGTGTGGTCAACAACACAATGCAATGCATCCACTGGCACCCAGACAGTTAATCCCTTCCATCCTGCAGCAATTGCATCCTGTAAATTAGGATCTCATTCATCTGTGTAGGATGTTCAGATATTTAGTTTACTCAGTCCCAGCAGGGGCAGCTAGAGAGAACATAGAACCGTGAACTTTGATACCTCTGTGATAAAAGTAAACCTACCCTGGCTTTAACAGAAAACAGGCTGTATTGAAAGGACATCCTGCTTCATGGATATAGCCACCAAGAGAGCAATGGGTTAAGTTGCAGACAAAACACACCTGACAAACTCCTCCACTAGAGGCAAAAATGTGAAAGATATTTTATGAAACATGTTATCTTCTATCTATGATCAGGGTAGTTTTTCATTTCAGCACACAAGTGCTCTATTGAGGTCCACTTCAGTGCTCTATCAAATTGCAATACAGCAAGCTTCTCCTTGATGTGTGATATTGATGTATCCGGTACGTTACACTCTCCTGTAAGGGACTGCCATTTAGATACTTTGGAAAGTATATCTAACACTTAGGATGACATTGGAGCACATGATAGACTTCTCCATTTTCCATTTTTTTTTTGGGGGGGGGGCGGGGGAGGGGGTTTCTTCAATCATAAAGCAGTCTAATATACCTATCACACTCCTTCAGCTATAAAATTAGATTGCAAGCTGTTTGGAGTCTAACCAACTAATTGTATTGAATGAAATCAAATTGAGATTAATACGCCCTTTCCTATTAGACTGCTGCGCGAGATCAAGATAAATATATGTGCACATTATTTACCCAACAATCCAAAATTCAATAATAATTTGATATTAAACAAACAAAAAAAAAGATTTAAAAAAACAATAAAAACTCCAATCTGGAAATATGCCCTCCTTAACTGCAACACAAGTGTGTAATTAAGTCACAACAAGCATCCGTTATTGCTTTACAGATTTTACTTTTAGCACCATATAATAACTTTACAGTTTAACTTCTATGCAATCTCTTTGTTGTGTTTCTTTTTAAACATGTGTGCAACAGTTGATTCGTGATTTATCTGGCATTTGCCTTCAACGTGAGGACATAACTTGCAAATCTGTTGCGTGCCTCAGTCCATCTGTGAAATATGTTTTTAATAAACAATATAAACTCCAGAGCACCTTTTGTTCTCCTAATGATGTAAGTGTTCCATTAAGTAGGTACATCCCCTCCAACATTCCAGTAATGTTACATCCTTCATCATAACCTCAATAACTCCATCTACCTTCTTACATGATTCATCTGTAGAGTCTTTAGAAGATAAAAGTGTGACTGGAAGGGATGAGGAGTGAGACGATTCTTGTGTGCAACCAACTAAAGTGAAGAAAACCTTTGCAAACCTATGCTTTCTTCCTTTTAGATGGGAATCGAGATTGGTTTGCCACATGCTCCTGTGTAGGCCATACTTAAAATGGGCATTCTATTATAAAATAGATATGAGTCTCTTAAAACATGAATTTAGGAGAAGAATTCACCAAGTAGCTTGCTATATTAGTGGCGATGCTCCTATGGAAGTAGTGTGAAGGAATCAAGGTTGTGACTGCAGTGAGCCGATAATCTCTGTAGAATTCGATAGGTACAGTCTTGTGGTGGAGTATGTCAGAAGGTGACTAGCTCTCTCAAAGGTTCCACTGCAAGCTGTGGGTCTCTCCAATAATTCTAGAACAAGGATTCAGGTATTGCTGTACATTGCCAATCATAGTTTTCTATTTGGTTAAATTTAAGGGAAAATTGGAAATTATAGTATTGCGGGAGTTTGGGATCCATGCTGTCAAAACTCTAATCCACCAAAGAAAATGCAACATAGTGGTTTTACGTAACAAAACGTTGATGACCGACTTGATTGATCAAGACAATTGACTACAGCAGAACATTTTTAAGCATGTAGATTTTAAGGTTTAAATTGGCTGCTGCATTATAATTTTTCTATTTCCTCCTCTTACTTGTGAAACACTAGCAAACAACACAAAAAACATTGGCAAACAGCTAAAGAAACAGCTGATGGTGAGAAGAAACCTTGAGCAAACTAGGCTATTGAGATAAAGTATTCTAATGGAGCGATCTATCTCATCCTATTGGACATTTCCCTAATTTATAGCATTTAAAATATCCCTAATACCTATCTCTTCAGGAAAAATATTAACTTTACATGCAATTTGTCTTTCGTCATGACTGTAGCCCTGTCTCACCTTACACTTACAACATCTGCAGTCTGTTTCACCTTGTTTCACCCTTTTATGCTCCAGCGACCCCACACACCTTATGCATTTTATACATTTGTTTAGTTAGATGCAGACTGCACACCTGGCAATCACTCTTTCCTTCTGGATACATTCCTCTTTACCTCTTATTACACTATTTCGATCTGTTGAATATGTGCCAGTTCTGTGATAAAATGTGGCCATTCCATAACTCATGTTGCATTTTAGGTTAGCAGTGTCTTGCTGTATAGAAAAGATACTTTTGCCTATGCTTGCTTTATGTCCTCTTATTTTCTCTACTTTTGTGACACACATAGACACGCTAAAGCTGTTTGCCTGCTGTCCCAGGTACATCCTACTGCAGGGTTAATTTGTCTACATTGCCTCCATTTACATCCCTGCCTCCACTTATGTGCCCATTTGAAATAGTTCATTATCTTATCAAATATTCAGATTATTATTTATTTTTGCAAATATTTTTTTTGTTACATTTTAGATGTTTGTTTTATAAGCGGGCAAAGCATTACAAATGGATTAGATATGTTTATTTGATATAATATACTTTTTTTTATTAAAAAAAAAAATCCCCAGTGGACACCCTAAAGAAGTATGTTGCACACACCTATGGTTATACAAGGTGTTTTATGTGAATGTCTGCTTTGGATGATTATTGCCTTTCTTGAGATATGTTTATGCTTTACTGTAATGTAAACCTTTTTATCTCCTATGTGTGACAATTTAGAGGCAAATTAAACAAAATGTCATGCCTTGGGCAGCTAAAATTCATGAGAGGAGATGTATCAAAGTGATTTGAAAAGTGCCCATCATTTTTGGTACCTTATCTATTATTTATACATATTTGTTAAATTTTTCTAAACATGTCCTAAAAAGTGTTGGCTTTTCCTTTTAAATCCCATTTAAAAAAAGACCGCCAAATTTTGAGTGACTGAAAAAAAGAGAAGTGAAACATAACACATTTGTGGAGGAAAAAGTGTCTGAAAGATTTAAAAAAAAAAAAAATGGAAATCAAGATGAGAAAAAAAAAAAGCCAAATAAAGATCTATCTCTCCATTTGTATCAATAATAAATTGTAGTATATGTACATGTTACATTAATAGAGCCAAATAAAGTCAGTGTATTTGTAGTTATTACAGAAAAGAACTGAGGGGATTTGAAAATTCTGCTAAAAAATGGGAATTATACTACAAATGGAGGTCATAGGCAGCATAGGTAGCGATTCTGTTTTATTTTGCTACTTGTAATTTAGCAGTTTCAGCCTTGGTACAATGTAGAATCGAAGGAATTGCTTGCACGCAGCTAGCAGACACATGGCAAAGCTTTAAGCTGTGAGGTGATTCCAGAGATATGTTTTCCGGCTTCCCTCCAAAAACTAAATGGAGAAAATAGTTCTGAGGAAGAAAAAAGCTGTAAGGATAATTTTGTTTGAGTCTCTGGCCTATCTAAAAAAAGCAGGAATCCACATCTTTAGCCTTCAGGGTTTCAAGAGAAATTCCACAAAAGGGGATCTTCTTGTTAGAATTAAATCTGAGAAAAGAGACATAGGTTACGGTAGTATTAGCATTACACCATAACTTCTATAATATCTGCTAGCCAATGAGCTATTAACATGCCAGTTATCCTATTGTATCAGAATGTTGAATATTAAAGAATGTTTGTCCTCCCCCCCCCCCCCCCCCCCCACACATTTCACTGATACTTCTGGAATATACTGAAACTGTATTGGTTGTGACATATAAATTGGATATCATAATGTCACAAAGCTTAAAAAATGCTCATATTTTTCTTAGTTTTTTTTTTTATTGAACTGCATTTTAGATCAAACTGATTAGATGTACATCTTGTAGAAACCTTACTTGTGGTCACTGTGCCCTGCAAAACCTTTCTGGCGATGTTTGTATTACTGATATATTTTGGAGTAAAGTGACACCAAACGTTCACTTAGCTTTTGATTCTTCGATTAAATCTTTATGATACATACCAGGTTGAGTGTAAGAAATTCTGAAGTGAATATCAAAGAGGCATCCATTGGAAGCTTAGAGTCTTTTTCCCCTCATTGCTTCCATGGCAGGAGAACCTAATTTTTGAACAAGTCTCTCACGGAGGTAGGCAGGAGGTGACCATGATTAAGAAGCACGGAGACTCCCAGCAGGGGATGAAATGGCGTGTATCTTGACATGTAATCCTATAACCATAAAATATGAATAGGAATTTTAATGGAATTACACAGTCCTCTATAAACCTTTGGTGAGGACATTATAAAAGGATGGGCACGCATGATGAGTATTATGCAAACATTGTGTTGCTGTGTCACAAAGTCAGTATCAAATGAGAGATCAGCATTGAAACGAAACACCTTGAGTACAATGGCTGTGAGTTAGTATGTAGAGTGGCGTAATGCTGTTCTAATCAGTGTTATTGTAGTTGCGGAGAATTGCTTTATACAACCTTCCTTTCAGACTTTAACCTTGTTCAAAGTCTACAACATCACCTCAGCATAACATCACTTAATAACATGTACAAACCGCTTATCAGAAAAGCTGCCATGTCATTGTTCATAAAGAATGGACTATGGTCATCATATATTACTCATGAATCTAATTAGTTTTTGCAATGGAGTATATAATAAAAACTTGTGTATGTGTTTGATAAGGAAGGCAAGTCGTAACTTGTGTTTCGTATGATTACTGGAAAAATAGCTCTCAACATAATGGCATGTACTAAAAAAAAACAGTAATGTTATTGGTAACAAAAGAATTAATCTTTTCTGAAAAAACATTAATAAATGAACAAACAATGAACATTATCATGGCTTGATCTCTAAGATACATGCTATTCTATCTTATGGTAACCTTTGCATACCTTTCAATCCAGGCATCCTGAGAATCAGGACGCCAATGGGAGGAAGGTAAAGGGGGCAGGTCCACCAAAGTTAATAGCATGTCAGCCTGGTGAATACAGACCAAGCTGCCTGACCATCATGAGGCTGGACCCCGAGGGCAGGACATGGAGGGAGCACTGTTTCTGTTCTCCCTGCAGGGTCCTAGTGCCCTGAACATAGCGTGGGTACATCTTATGATGTAGTAATGCTATGATTATTGGGGACAGTTCTCTGCTGGCAAATAAATATGGCAACCCTGCATAAGGGTACCAAATTAGGGAGCTGTTTACTAAAAAGGTGAAAGATCAAAATTAAGAAAAGCTGTTTTTTTCTTTTTGGTCTTTCAGCTGCAAGGACACATGACATGTGTGACATGTCATGATTCCCTTTTATTCCAGAAGTTTGGTCCTTAAGGGGTTAATAGATTGTTCCATAATTTGGTATCCTTATGTGTGATTGACATATTTAACGATACTAAAGGATCTATCAACTAAACCAACAGCTCCCTAATTTGGTAGTGTTACCCTTAAATATAAATTGGAAATCCTACAAATTGAACCAAATTTTTGTTTCAAGCAATTTGTTCATTAGTTCATTCTTTCTTTGTCCTATTCTGAATTCAGATGATTGGACAATAAGAGGATTTTCATCCGAATTGAGATTCTTCTGAAAATGAATGCCCCAGGGCTAGTCTGAAGTAGGGAAGGGGGGGAGCGGCGACTAGCAAACCCCAAGCAGAAAGAACATTCTAAATGGTTTCACAATTAAATAAAATATATAAGGACATTGACAAACTTACAGTGCACAGACTTGGTTCAGCCAAAACCAAAGAAAAAGTCAGAAAAAATTAAGACAAATAGTAGAGCCATGTGTGACCAAAAATTTAGTTTGGCACCTTAATAGAAGTATCTCTGAAATGGTTTGACAAGTTAGAGGGAAGATGGTGTGCCAGGGTACTCTTGGCACCATAAACACTTTGCAGTGCTGCAGAGTGTTACTTTATTGCTTGGTAAGATAATAGGGCATGAATTTGTTGCTATGGACTCATATAGCAGGTGCACACATGGGGTATACTTATCTATGTGACACCTCTGACATGGATTGGGGTGTTTTTTAAGCTCCAGCAGTTTTTCACTTTTTACTGCACACACCATTAAAAAGTTGGTTACTATGCCCGATACACTAAAAATAATTAGATATGTTGCATAGAAATAAGCCACTCACCTCCTAAATCTAATTTAAAGGATCACTATAGGGTCAGGAACACAAACATGTATCTAGCCCCCCTCATGCCTCCATAAATATAGCAAATCTTACTGTATTCAAGCCTGAAGCTGTACATCTGCATGCTGTTTGCCTCAGAAAAACAAGCTGTCTGCTGAGTGGTGGCTTGATCCAATCACAATGCTTCCCCATAGGATTGTCTGAGACTGACAAGGAGGCAGATCAGGGGCAGAGCCAGCATGATTCAAACACAGCCCTGGCCAATCAGCATCTTCTCATAGAGATTAATTGAATCAATGAATCTCTATGAGGAAAGTTCAGTGTCTGCATGCAGAGAGAGGAGATACTGAATGTTTGGATGCATTTTAGTCAGCCATGACCCAGGAAGGATCTCTAACAGCTATCTGAGGAGTGGCCAATGAAGTTATCACTAGGCTGTAATGTAAACACTGCTTTTTCTCTGAAAAGACAGTGTTTACAGCAAAAAGCGTGAAGGTAATGATTCTACACACCAGAACAAATGCAATATGCTGTAGTTGTTCTGGTGACTATAGTGTCCCTTTAAATATGGTTCATAGTAAAATTAAGCTCCAAATATAGCATTTATCCTGATTCACACCTGTAAAAGTCCTGAAAGAGTTCAGTTCATATATTTATTTTTAATGTATTATAGAAATATAATTGTGAACCATTAAATCCTCTTTTTTAAAAATCAGATTTTACCCTCAGGCAGAATGTTACTTGTTTCACGTTTGGGAGAAGCAATGTTTACAGTAAATATGAAACGTCCAGATAATCCCAGGTGCTTACTGATTCTAAAATGAGAAGACGACCTGGGAATTACTCCTAGTCAGTGAATGAGATATTAGAAAACACATATAGAGAAAGCTAATGGCAGGCGACACTAAGTATTTCATGAAATTATATTAAATTGTGATATTTTCTCTTTAGGGAAATATAAAAAAGGACAAAAGCTATGTGCAATAAAATAAACATGTGTGCCTTTTCAGAAGCCTTCTCACTAATATAACTTGCATAGATCAGTGATCTGTATCCGGCTAGACACAGCAGGGTGACCGATATACCAGCATCACAGCATGCCTTCTGCCAGAAAGTAACATAACTCCCAAGTGACCTGGGTTTGGCAGGACAGTCCTGAATTCAGAGTTCTTTCCCATGATCCTGGGTCAGTTCCATGATGCCCTGCATCTGGTTACGTTAGGAAAACGTCTCCAATTAGCATACTTGGAGTGAATCAAAAGATTGGCAAATGCAGTATGAAATGCTTTCAGAGCATTGAGCCCATTCACAGAGTGCTTTAAAAGTCACACAATCCTTTTGTGTGTAGTTCCGCCCCCTTTTTAAGAAGACACTACTTGGGAGTTGCTAGTGACACCAACCTCATCATGTGCATGCCACCTATAGGTTGTCCACCCGCTGATCAAACTGCAAACCTTCCATTGTTGCAAGATAATGTGCAGCTTTTCTCTTCATGCCTGACTCTGTGGTGGTGGTGGTGGTGGTGGTGGTGGTGGGGGGAATAAAAGCCTACTGCTTTTATTCCCTGTGCTAATGAAAAATGTTCATTTAAAGACAATTTATCATTTGTTTTGCTTTCCCTAGTGTACAGTGCTATGCCATGAATTGCTTTCAAACTATTTTTATTGAACAGTATTTTAATAAAAACATATTTCACATCGAAAATTGTACCTTGTTTGGCTGTATCAAAATCTACAATATTTTCGGGTCGGCATGTGACAGAGAACTTTGGGCTGATTCAACATATTATGGTGACAAACGAGTACCAAAATTTAGGCCATAATAGCCATATTTAAAAAAAATATATATATATTAGCTTGAGATAAAGATGTTTTTCCATCTTGGGTATTATGGACTCCATTAAATAGTTTTATACCGTTCACTCACTATTCTTAAGTCAGAAAAAGACAACCTAGATATCACAAACCAATATTCTGTATCATTTGTGACATTTAAATATTTTGATATCCATTTCTAAAATTTTTAAACTCACTGACTTGAAAGATCCAACCACATCTGCTGACCCTGTCTTCTCTGAGAAACCACTGTGTGCCAGGAAACGTTGTATTTCCTGGCATTACTTAATTATTTTTTCATTATTCATCTTCAGACAATGGCAATCACCTTTAGATGTTATTTTCCTTGAAAATTGATATTGTGCACTTTGTACTTGTTTTTAAAATATATGCATTTATGTGTTTTTTCTCTCATCTCTGGATGGACGACGCATAGATAGACTGAGAGACAGACAGACAGACAGTCAGACAGATAGACAAGTAAAAATTGTAAGGAAAACCTGTATTATGAATAAATGAAACTGGTACTGAATAAAAGGCGATATAAATAATATATACATAAACTTGGAATGAATTTATATATATTATTAATTATATATTGACAACCCAGACAGTCAGTCTGCAGCAAATCCTGCCAATCAAACCGATCTGATTCCTGTGATTGTGATGTCACCGCGATCACATGAATTGAATCAGCTGGATTGACTGCAGGGGGACTCAGATCCAGCAAAGTGAGAATGATTAGCAAGTGTCAAAAAACGTTAGCAAGTGTCACAAAACCCTAACGTCATTAAAGCCCATGTTGTTCGGCGCAAATTGGTTAGGTATTTTGTTGCATAATTCTACTAAAATATAGGACATTTTGCACCTTTAAAATACACAACAGGCTAAAAACATAACTTTTGCATACCTATCTGAACTTGTCTCAGAGGGCTTTTTAATATTAAGGGAATTCATATTTACATAGTCCTAATTTTTTCATTTTAGCTGTATAAATTTAGAACCTCCTTAACTGCTAAACTCATTTTATTTTTTTAGTTTTAAGCATTAAGTTATTTGATGGATACATCTCCTGAACATCCAGCCATTGCAACTAAGTGGTTAGTGGACGGACCAGTGAGTTTTTACTCTAATGACATTGTAGCTATGATTTTCTCAGCATCACCCAGTTTGATTATTTCCTAAACCTTTAGATGTTTTTTGTTGTTTGTTTTTAACCAGTGTAATTTCAATATAGAGTTCCCAGTCAGTAAATAATAGTGTCTGGTTAGGTTTTAGGCAGGGCCGGTGAAAGAATTTTTGTCTACACAGACAAAGATGCATTTTGCTACCCTTCCACTCCCCACCAAAATGCATCTCATAACCTCCTGTAGTGTATTTTATCCCCCTCTTTGTTTGTCTCTTTCTTTTTTCCAGCCATACAGCCATAAAGGCTGCATGTGGGGGTATAGAGGGTGTAGTTGGAGGGATGTGGAGCAGGGGAGTTAGGGACTGTAGGGGGTAGAGAATGTAGAAGGGGGGGGCAGGGGCTGAGAGGGGGTTGGGGCCACCTTATCCTTGGTGGTCAGGGGCTTTAAAGGGGGGCACAGGGACTTTAGAAGGTGGGCAGGGGTTGAGGTGTGGTGCCAGGGGATGTAGAGGGGCTCTAGAGGTTGGTGACAGGGGCAGTAGAGGGGGAGCAGGGGCTGTAGAGGGGGGACACAGGAGTTGTAGAGGGAGGCAGGGGTTAAGATGGGGGGACAGGGGATGTAGAGGTTGGCAACAGGTGCTGTAGAGAGGGGAACAGGGGCTGTAGAAAGGGGACAAATGGACTGTAGAGGGGGGACACAATTGCTGTAGAGGGGGGACACAGGGGTTGTAGAGGGAGGCAGGAGCTGAGGTGGGGGGGGCAGGGGATGTAGAGGGAGGGCAGGGGATGAAGAGGTTGGCAACAGGTGCAGTAGAGAGGGGAACATGGGCTGAAGGGGGGGCAGAGGCTGAGAGGGGGCACAGGTTCTGAGAGGGGACACGGGCTATAGACGCGGGGCACAGGGGGTAAAGAAAAGAGGCAGGGGCTGTGGTGGAGGCACAGGAGCTGAGAGAGGACACAGTGGCTATAGAATGGTTCAGGGGCTATAAAAAAGAAGGGGCAGTGCCTGTAGAGGGGGATACAATGGCTGTAAAGGGAGATACAAGGGCTGTAAAGGGGAATACAGGGGCTTTATGGGAGCACAGGGGCTGAGAGGTGGTTGAGACTACCTTATCCCTGGTCATCATGGACTATAGAGAGGGGCACAAGGGCTGTAGAATGGGGGCAGGGGCTATAGAAAGGCAGTTGAGAGAAGAGCAGTGAAAGTCACGTCCCCTCCGTCTGACATTATCATCAGGGGCCGGACAATTTCACTGGCTGCACTACGCTGGCTGCAGGTTGCAGGTTGCAGGCTGCAGGGAGAGAGGTAAGTTGAAAAATCCGAGTCCCCAGATCCGAGTCCCCCCCCCCCCCGCTTGTGCTGCCTTATGGACGCATCGGCCCTGGTTTTAGGACTTCTTCCAGTTTCCTTTTGGCTTCCATGCCAAACACTGAAGTGTACATGATAGTTCAAAAAAATATTTAATTCAAACTATACAGGGAGTGCAGAATTATTAGGCAAGTTGTATTTTTGAGGATTAATTTTATTATTGAACAACAACCATGTTCTCAATGAACCCAAAAAACTCATTAATATCAAAGCTGAATATTTTTGGAAGTAGTTTTTAGTTTGTTTTTAGTTATAGCTATTTTAGGGGGATATCTGTGTGTGCAGGTGACTATTACTGTGCATAATTATTAGGCAACTTAACAAAAAACAAATATATACCCATTTCAATTATTTATTTTTACCAGTGAAACCAATATAACATCTCAACATTCACAAATATACATTTCTGACATTCAAAAACATAACAAAAACAAATCAGTGACCAATATAGCCTTTCTTTGCAAGGACACTCAAAAGCCTGCCATCCATGGATTCTGTCAGTGTTTTGATCTGTTCACCATCAACATTGCGTGCAGCAGCAACCACAGCCTCCCAGACACTGTTCAGAGAGGTGTACTGTTTTCCCTCCTTGTAAATCTCACATTTGATGATGGACCACAGGTTCTCAATGGGGTTCAGATCAGGTGAACAAGGAGGCCATGTCATTAGATTTTCTTCTTTTATACCCTTTCTTGCCAGCCACGCTGTGGAGTACTTGGACGCGTGTGATGGAGCATTGTCCTGCATGAAAATCATGTTTTTCTTGAAGGATGCAGACTTCTTCCTGTACCACTGCTTGAAGAAGGTGTCTTCCAGAAACTGGCAGTAGGACTGGGAGTTGAGCTTGACTCCAAACTCAACCCGAAAAGGCCCCACAAGCTCATCTTTGATGATACCAGCCCAAACCAGTACTCCACCTTGCTGGCGTCTGAGTCGGACTGGAGCTCTCTGCCCTTTACCAATCCATCCATCTGGCCCATCAAGACTCACTCTCATTTCATCAGTCCATAAAACCTTAGAAAAGAACCAGTCTTGAGATATTTCTTGGCCCAGTCTTGACGTTTTAGCTTGTGTGTCTTGTTCAGTGGTGGTCGTCTTTCAGCCTTTCTTACCTTGGCCATGTCTCTGAGTATTGCACACCTTATGCTTTTGGGCACTCCAGTGATGTTGCAGCTCTGAAATATGGCCAAACTGGTGGCAAGTGGCATCTTGGCAGCTGCACGCTTGACTTTTCTCAGTTCATGGGCAGTTATTTTGCGCCTTGGTTTCTCCACACGCTTCTTGCGACCCTGTTGACTATTTTGAATGAAACGTTTGATTGTTCGATGATCACGCTTCAGAAGCTTTGCAATTTTAAGAGTGCTGCATCCCTCTGCAAGATATCTCACTATTTTTGACTTTTCTGAGCCTGTCAAGTCCTTCTTTTGACCCATTTTGCCAAAGGAAAGGAAGTTGCCTAATAATTATGCACACCTGATATAGGGTGTTGATGTCATTAGACCACACCCCTTCTCATTACAGAGATGCACATCACCTAATATGCTTAATTGGTAGTAGGCTTTCAAGTATACAGCTATCCTATACAGCTTGGAGTAAGACAACATGCATAAAGAGGATGATGTGGTCAAAATACTCATTTGCCTAATAATTCTGCACTCCCTGTATGTATATATTTGATAGCTAATTTTCTAGAGTAGAGTCATGAAAGGAACACTATAAGCACCAAAAAACTTTTAGCTTAATGAAGCAGTTTTGGTGTATAGAACATGTCCATGTAATCTAACTGCTCAATTCTCTGCAGTACAGGAGTTAAATTACCAAGAGAGATCCAGTGTTTAAACTTCCTTTATTGCTCAGTATAATAATATAGAATTTCTTATCTCCTGCTCTGTTAATAGCCTGCAGAGCCTTAAGGAGGCTTCTGCATGTGATTAACGTTCAATTAACAGAATTGGAGATAAAAACTTCTAAAGTATACACACTGTGCTGTCACATCTGATTAAAAATGAAACCGTTTTTAATGTTAGCTGTGTGAGTCAAAACCAGGGGAAGGGTGACTAGGGCCGCATAAACAGATACAAAAGTGATTTAACTTCTCAATGGCAGAGAATTGAGCAATGTGACTGCAGGGGACACCAAAACTGTTGTATTAAGCTAAAGTTGTTTTGGTGCTTAAAGTGTCCCTTTAAGATATTTTTAAGGATAATGTTACAGCTTCTATTTATTTAAAAGTGCATTTGAGTTTTAAAAAATATTTTATATATATATATTTTTTTAACCAGATCATTGTGCGTTTTTGGTATTGGCATAATCTGTTTTCACTTCCTACCCTTAGACGAACCATGCCGTCTGTATGCAATTATGGCCAATTAAGCTACTTATAAAAGCCCCAATTATTATTGAAACCTTTTCTTAAGCAGAAACAAGAAAAGCGATGTATCTGTCTTTTTTTTTAATGTATATAATCTTTCTCTTTTTAGTCCTGTTTTACTATGGTTAATAAAAGATTTTGTGAGATTAAGCATTACTTTTTCTTTATTCTCAACAAGCTTGTGAACAAGGTGAGATTTAATAAGGGATTTATCTGTGCCTTTCTTTGCTCAAAATCTTTCCATTTTAGAATCTAATAAATAAAGGCCCTATGCTCATACTTGTGGGTTATTCCCTCCGGTATCTAGTCTTCCTTTTGTGTTTAATTGATCAGCAAGATCAGGGCCGTCTTTAGCGCGGGGCAAACGGGGCAGCTGCCCCGGGCCCAGTTGCTCCTGGGGGGCCCCAGAGCAGCTGCTCCGTGGGCCCCGCGATTTGCGCAGCCACCCTTGGACCCGGCAGTGCGGCTGCACAGAGCCGCACCATCCCGCATGCTAAAGAGGGGCCCCCGGGTGGCCCATGCACAAAGGGCCACCCGGTGGGCATGTGCCAGCAGGGGCCCAGTCGGGCGCTGTTACGCTTAAACAGCGCGACCGGGCCCCTTCCTGTTCGGCAGCCGGATGGGAGGAAGTGAGTGCCGCGCGTCACTTCCTCCCACCGGAGATTAGAGCCGCACAGGAGGAGAAAGGCAGGGAGGAGGGGAGTTTCAGAGTGGACTGGACTCCAGGGAAACCACCCTCCAGAAAAGGTAAGGGTGGTTGGAGGGTGTCTAAATGTATGTTAGTATGTTTGTGTGTGTATGTCTGTGTGTGTGTCTCAGTATTTCTGTCTGTGTGTGTGTCAGTATGTCTGTGTGTGTCAGTATGTGTGTGTCAGTATGTCTGTCTGTGTTTCAGTGTGTCTGTGTGTGTGTCAATACTTCTGTCAGTGTGTGTGTGTCAGCATGTCTGTGTGTGTCAGTATTTCTGTGTGTGTCAATACTTCTGTCAGTGTGTGTCACTATTTATGTGTGTGTCAGTATGTCTGTCTGTGTGTGTGTCAGTACGTCTGTCTGTGTCTCAGTGTGTCTGTGTGTATATCAGTATGCCTGTGTGTGTCAGCATGTCTGTGTGTGTGTCAATACTTCTGTCAGTGTGTGTGTGTGTCAGTATTTCTGTCAGTGTATGTGTCTGTGTGTGTGTCAATACTTCTGTCAGTGTGTGTGTGTCAGCATGTCTGTGTGTGTCAGTATTTCTGTGTGTGTCAATACTTCTGTCAGTGTGTGTGTCACTATTTATGTGTGTGTCAGTATGTCTGTCTGTGTGTGTGTCAGTACGTCTGTCTGTGTTTCAGTGTGTCTGTGTGTATATCAGTATGCCTGTGTGTGTCAGCATGTCTGTGTGTGTGTCAATACTTCTGTCAGTGTGTGTGTGTGTGTCAGTATTTCTGTCAGTGTATGTGTCTGTGTGTGTGTCAGTACATCTGTCAGTGTATGTGGCTGTGTGTGTATGTCAGTATGCCTGTGTGTGTGTCAGTGTGTCTGTGTGTATGTCAGTATGCCTGTGTGTATGTCAGTATGCCTGTGTGTGTCAGCATGTCTGTGTGTGTGTGTGTCAATACGTCTGTCAGTGTATGTGTCTGTATGTGTGTCAGTATATCTGTCAGTGTATGTGTCTGTGTGTGTATGTATGTGCGTCTGTGTGTGTGTCAGTATGTCTGAATGTGTGTCAATATGTCGGCCAGTATATATTTGTGTCAGTGTATGTGTGTGTCAGTATGTATCTGTGAATGTTTTAATATGTCTGTCTGTGTGTGTATGTGTCAATATGTCAGTGTGATTGGGGGTTGGGCGTAATTGGGGGGTTGGTGGATTGAGAGGGTCGCAGGGCCGAGGGGGCCCAACAAAATTCTTTGCCCAGGGTCCTATTCATATTATAGACGGCCCTGAGCAAGATACTTTGCCCACCAATGACGGGATGACTTTGCTATTTTTTTTCTACTTGTTTATACATTATGTATTTTTAAAGATTGACATTCCTCATATTCTTAATATGTAAATTAAGCATGTTTTAGTAAACTGTCTTGCACTATCTAATATCCCCACTGTTTTACTTCTTTTCACTCTGCTTAAGCATTATAAGCACTATAGCAGGGCTGTCAAACCTGCGCCCCCCCCCCCAGATGTTGCTGAACTACAGCTCCCATGATTCCCTGGCTATCTGTTTAATTGAAATAATCATGGGAGTTGTAGTTCAACAGCATCTGGGGGGCCGCAGGTTGAACAGGCCTGCACTATAGCATGCTGTAGTGGTTATGGTTCAAGCATACCCCTGGCATTGTTCTCATTTCTTTGTCAAACCATTTTTGATCAATTTGACACAAACCAACCATCTCCAGGGCCACAGTGGCCTGACCTCTGGCTTGCCCTATTGCCAATGTGGCAGTTACACATCAAATAGCACACTCAGCCCTATGCTTAGAATGCTCCTTTAAATAGTATGTCCTCTTCATTTGATTATCTTCAAAATAGTTTGCCATTTTACATCAGATTAATTGTTTATGTACTAATTATTTTCCAGACTTATCACTCTTAAAGGAATATTATAGTGTCAGGAATACAAACGTATATTCCTGGAACTATAGTTTAAAAAACACTGTTAAATTGATCACCCTCCCGCCCTTAATCCTGCTAAAAAGGTGTTTAACTGTGTGGGTATCTTAGCACCTGGCCACACCTCTTTGGCTGAGAATATCAAACTTGACGATGTCAAACAGTCCAATGCTTTCCCATAGGAAAGAATTGGGAGGCTATTGCGACTGTGAGGCAAAACGCTGCACTGCACCAATCAGCATCTCTTCATGGAGATGCATTGAATCACTGCATCTCTGTGTGAAACGTTCAACTCCTCCATTTAGAGTGTGTAGATGCTGAATGTCAGTGCTACATAGTCTGCAGCACTGACACTGGAAGCACATCTAGCAGCCATCTGAATGATTGCCACAAGGCAGTAAAGTAAGCACTGCCTTTCATCTGAAAAGGTTGTGTTTACATTACAAAGCCTGCAGCGACAGGCTATAGGCACCAAAACCACTACATTAAAAGGACAGTACAGGTATCATAACATCTTCATCTAAATTAAGTCCTGGAGAAATCTTACCTTCATGGGTTCAAAGTTGCCTCCAGTGCATCAGTGACTCCCCAGTCACAAAACTGGCTTGAAAAAAAACCTTACCTTTTCCAAGCCAGTTTTGTGAATTGGGAGTCACTGATTAGCTGAGAGCGTCAGCTGACTACTCTCAGCCAGTTAGCGGCGCCACTGCGTGGCACCACTCTGCACTTCTTGTAAGTGAAATTCTAGAAGCCGGAAGCCACCCGGGGAAGAGCTGAGGCTGGCACTACAGGCAACATCTGGGTTAAACAGTTCGAGAATGGTTTAATCCTTGGAAGTAAGAGTGCCTCCAGGGGCCTACTGGCACCACAACAACTTCATTTAGATGGAGTTGTTTTTGTGCCTGCCGTCTTCCTGTAAGCTGTAGTTGTTCTGGTGACTATAGTGTCCCTTTAATCTTGTAGTAGAGTTATGGTGCTTTCATGCACTCATTGCAGTCTGTGAGAAGTTATTCCCTTCTACCATATCATCAGAGTTATGTCTGGGATTTTCAGCAGTTATAACACACACTGAATTTATACTATCCTCACCAAATGCTTATTTTCCTCTGCACTTTTATAATTATCAAATCACAGCACATTTTGCAGCTTAGAAAAACAGTCAGACATGCTCAGCAGGGAATCTGGAGATCTCAAAAGCATGGCAAAACCGAGTAATTTTACTGCTTAAAACCTTGTAAAGTTTATTTAATGTTTAACATAATTTTAAACACATCTGTCAAAATCAAAGCACATAATACTTAGTTATATTTGAAATATACACAAACTTCCACAAATCTTTGAACTATATTGTTCAAATTAACTTCAGTTGAACATAAAAAAGAGATAAAAAAAAATGTTTATTGCGTTTTTTTTTTCCTTTGAAAAAACACTCTAGGCCGGAGTTGATTTCCATTTTATAAATACATTAAATGCAAAAAACGATTTTCACCTTTAAAGGCACATGCTAAGCACCATAGCCACTTCAGTTTGCTATAGTGGCTGAGGTGCCAGAAGTACACCATGTCTACCATTTTGGAATGGTTTTGACACTTTCTTGGGTTTTCCAGCCATTTTCTTACACCCTTCGTTTCAGATATAGCTATGATATAAGTTCCTACTTCCACAGTTGTAACATCAATGCCACCTGTGATTTGATGGAAAACAATGCTCTCAGTCAATGTTTTCCATCCACTTAGGGACAAAATGTATATATATAATGCATAAGGGGAACTTCTGCTTTATTTGTGCTTGAAGAGAAGAGCAGACTGGTAGACGAAGAGAGTGTCTTAATCAAACTCTTGATACCATAAACACTACAGTGTGTTTTAGTGTAGTATTTTTCTGGAAATACGTTACTTTGCATAAAAAATATAGTATTAAAGGAACACTATAGTCACCTAAATTACTTTAGCTAAATAAAGCAGTTTTAGTGTATAGATCATTCCCCTGCAGTCTCACTGCTCAATTCACTGTCATTTAGGAGTTAAATCACTTTGTTTCTGTTTATGCAGCCCTTGCCACACCTCCCCTGGCTATGATTGACAGAGCCTGCATGGAAAAAAAAACTGGTTTCACTTTCAAACAGATGTAATTTACCTTAAATAATTGTATCTCAATCTCTAAATTGAACTTTAATCACACACAGGAGGCTCTTGCAGGGTCTAGCAAGCTATTAACATAGCAGTGGATAAGAAAATCTTAATTAATCAGAACTTGCAATAAAGAAAGCCTAAATAGGGCTCTCTTTACAGGAAGTGTTTATGGAAGGCTGTGCACGTCACATGCAGGGAGGTGTGACTAGGGTTAATAAACAAAGGGATTTAACTCCTAAATGGCAGAGGATTGAGCAGTGAGGCTGCAGGGGCATGTTCTATACACCAAAACTGCTTCATTAAGCTAACGTTGTTCTGGTGACTATAGTGTCCCTTTAACGTTGTGTATACTGAAATGCTTGACACAAATCCTACTTCATTCTCTTCTCCTAAATTGGTCAAATATAATAAATACATTAATAATTTGGAAAATGTGCACATTTTTGCTGCCCCTGAAACAACACAAAATAATATCAGGTCCCCTGCAGATACTGTTACCTTGTAAACCAAATAACTGAATTTGTGTTTTTGTTTTGTTTGTTTTTTAATGGACCTTTTTGCAGTCACAATATATAACTGTGATATAACTGGTGACCAAAACACGGACACGAGTCCTGCGCATCCAGTATAGGTGTGCACACCCAGGTGCTGCCACAATTTATTTGAGGACAAAGTCGAGGACATTAGCATTGAGAAAGGGCTGCTGCTCGAAACGTTTGCTGCTTTAACTTTGTCCTCAAATAAATTGCGGTAGCACCTGGGTGTGCACACCTATACTGGATTCGCAGGACTCTTCTCTGTTTTTTTGATTGCATATACACTGTTGGGACTTCAGTGTGGAGTGTCTGCAGCACAGGTCCAATCTGTCTTTGTTTATACTTTGAATTTTTTAGGAATTCCTTGCCTCTACCTCACCCTATATATAGTGATATTGATATAACTGGTGGTGAGGCAGGTTTATAGCTGAAGAGATTTAAGCAAATTGCAGAAGTTATAAGCAAAGAATACATGTAGACTGGGAATAGAGGCCTCACTGCATCAATATCCAAGGTGTCCAAATTGTTCTAGTTCTTTGCAGGTTTTAACATGCTTTTTCTTAGGACTAGTGCTGGAACTTACTTATTGCATATGTAATGGACAGGTTTTCTATTTAAGGTTTTCTATTTAACTCCTTTGTTTCAACACATCTTATCTCGTGCATTAATTATGCAACAAGTGAAGCAGATCATATAAATTGATGTTGAAGACAAATAGCCTTAAGTGTTTGGGGTCGAATGCGTGATGGTTTGAATTTGTGACATGGAATTGAATAGAGCTGGAGAAAAAGCCTTATATATGTTTGCGAAATAAGCATTCCTTCGAGATGAAACTTTCACGTGTTATATAGTATAGAACACACAGTGCTGAATAGGTAATTCTAGAAAGAAATACCACCTGCCATTTCATATATCTATATTATTTCCAATGTATACATTTTATTTGAGTTCCACACAAAATGAATCATGCCTACAAGTTGACACATTCTATGTTGATATGTACATCAATTTTGGAATAACTAACAGATGTCAAGCAGTGAATTACATATGTACATTACTGAGAACTCTAATGAGTAATTTAGTAAGTTTACAAGATAATCAATATTTAATAAGTTGGGATTTGGTTGGGGGGGGACAACCTGAGCTAGGGGAGACCCTTAGGACACAGAGGAGGAGGTGGTCGACTTTGTCTTCTAGTAAAAAGAATCCTAGGTTTGCCAGACCTGAGTTAACTTTGCTGCAGAGTATGTGCAATTGCCTCATAATTCTTTGTAGAGTGCCAAGAATTATAGATCAGGGAAATCAATGGAGTCGCGGGTGATTTCCACTGCAGGAAGGGGGCAAGAGTCGATATTTTCGTTAGGTTGCATTTAACTTGCAGGTATCATCGTAACTTTGGATATTATTGTGAAATATATTCTCTTTCACTTACTAAGGAAGCTTGTTACATATATGATTTCAAATAATTTAACCATAAATGGAAATAACGTAGAAGTGCAATTTTGTAATCAATGTATTGGCTTTACATACAACTTTAGTTGTGGAGTATTTTCACTCAACTGGAAATTGTGGGAAATTGATAAAGGAATTGCACAGATAAACATGTATCTAATTGCAAACAAATACTTGCTATACAGTGTGTATAGAATTGATTGCTACCAGTAGTTGCTTTGTAGAGGAACACAATACTGGAATTCACAAAGATTTAAATAGGTACAGATGCTTTCAGAAAATAAAAAGTTTCTTATTGGAGTTTCCCTGAACCAATCAAGGAAGACAAACATTGAAACCAGTAAACATTTATCTATCAGGTATAGAAAACCTCAGTTTTGTTACAAATGCTTCAAATGTTATATTATACATTTACACAATTCAAGCAGACCTTGATTACTTATCTTGTGATCCCTGTGCTAAATTAGTCCATTTAAATAAACAATGTTTGACAATTCATTTGTATAGGGAACTATACATGTACTTCTTGTAATACCTCAACCTAGCCACCTACCTCTTAAGAATATTTCAAATTATAGGCAAATCTTAAAGTCTACTTCTTAAGTCCAGCATGGGTTTAAATTAAGCAGAAATGCTAGCAAATGTAAAGATTTTACTCTATTGCATTGTACTTTTTTGCCCATTCTCCCACTGTCAATTATATCTGTATGCCAACGGCATAAAGTTGTAAGCATAGAATTGAGTAATGGGTAAGAGAACAATAATCATTCCCCAGGCAGCTCCCCGTCACTGCTCTACTTACCCAGGAAGCTTTTATCATGCATGCCGGGGGTGTATAGAATGCTCTGATGCTGTTGTGATGTGCTGGCTTTGAAGGCTGTGTCCCCAAACAGAGCCAATCACAGCATAGTGATGTGGCAGCCACTGACATTCTAGCAATGGCGGTGCCAGAGCAGGGGACTGTGGGATAATATCAGATCCCAATTCCAATAAACATATCATGTATCTTTTTGATAAATGACATGTTTATTATATGGGAGCTCTGATAGCTAATGCTGCATCTGAAGTGAGAGGACAACAATGTCATGACAATTCCAGAAATAATGTTTTTAATGGGTGTCAAGTTTGGCCTTCAGAATGCTGAAATATAATCTCAGATGAACAATTTATCACGAATCTCCAGGTATTACACGAATGACAGATGGGCAGTCTCTATGACAAAACTGTCTATGCACACTAGAATAGAGTTCAGTCTCCCGGATGAAAAAGTTGAGGGCTGTAGAAAAGAGAGGTTCTAATGGCCTGATATTATATGTATCAGGCTATATCTCTTACATAGCAGAGCTAGCTAAATATAGTGTAATCTTTACCCAAAACTGATCGCTCCCTTAATTGTACTGAGTACTGGTGTGGTCAATACTCTGGATGAATGGGTTACTCCAAACACAATTACCACTTCAGTGATTTGTAGTGGTCATGGTGCCAGGTGAGAGGCATTGTAAAATAGTATGCCCCATTTCTGGGGAACGGAGCCAGTGTACTCCTACCATCATAAGCACACTGTAGTTGGTTAGGGTGGTTGGAATAACTCTTTGTTATAGCTATAGTGTTATAGTGTTATAGTGTAGTTAAGTGATGGAATGAATAATCCCAGATTCTAGTGGGCTACAGCTCTACGAAAACAATTACATCTGGTTTTCAAATTATTTAAGTATTTCATATCAAATTGTGTGTATGGACCCTTTTCCAAGGCGAAGTGAAAGGGAAAAAAAAAATATTGATTTTCTAAATGTGTCTGCCTGGCTCATAAATCTTGCAAACATTTCTCAACCTCTGAGATTTTTTTTTTTATAGTCTCAAGAACTGAACCCTCTCTAAATAGTGTGTATAGTTGCTATACAAGTGTTTATTTAAAATACTGTTTTATCATTCAAGAGCATGTGCAGGGGGTACAGAAACTAATACATCAAAGTGGTAGAACATGCAATGATTTTCAGAGAGATGATTGCTGTATAGGATAGTAGTTCAATGTCCTAAGATCTTTCTACTATAATTTGTTGTTCGTTAATGATGATATCATAAGCCTAATAAAATCTCCAGGCATAGATTTATGAATAGTTGGCAACCATGATTCTAATCATGCATTCGAAAAGACATTAGCACTGCAAACTGTAGTTATCAAGAAATTCAGGCTTCATCATTAATGTGATTACGATATTGCTTACTGTCTAAATGCATATTCATTCTCTAAAGAAAATGCTCACAGCATATTTAGAGTATTAAACACTTAATCTGCATCAGGAGTGGGTGCTGATCATTACCCGAAACTCTTGCCATCTCACTAAGATGTTTTTTGATAGCATTTGATGTTTAACAGTAAGCTGGACAACATCATGTGCCTTGAATGTATCACATATTGGTATCTTTTGTCTTGCCTACACCTTTACTGTGATATTTCAGCCAGTTTGATTGACAGTATAATGTTTGGCTATTAAAAACAAGAGGCTCTTGGATTAGACATACTGACTATGGCCCTTTAAGTCATTCCTACACTCTGGCTAGAGTTGCTGCTTAGAAAATTAATGCTGGTGTGTATTTATTTGTTCAAAGTAGAAAGTCTACCAGCATGCCATGCAAACATCATGTGGGTGGTAATCCAAAACAAAAGTACCAAATACACTGTATCGCTCAGTTTCATCTGAAGATGGAGGGAAATACCTATGCAAGTGTGCAACAACCCTACCATAGTGTTACATCGGCTATATGTTTTGTAATACCCGCATTCTCTAATGTGTATGTACGTCTCAATTTCTTTTCAGTTGCAATGATATTTAGATGCTGTTGGTTCTATAGCTGATATTGGTGTTTCAAATCTTTTAGTTTGTTGCTATTAACACAAATGAAACACAGAACAATTTTTTGATAAGGAGTAATTAAAAAAAATAATTGGTACTTGGCGAGATTATGTTTTTAGAACTCTGTTACTTAAATTCTTAGTTAAAGTCTTCACATTCTGTTCCCTAAAATCTTAAAGCGGCACTGTCGTGGCCCTATCCATTTTTTAACCCCCCTTATGACTTCTTTATTTGATTGCCCCCCTAGTCACCCTCAAATGCCTCATATCACTTTTTTCTGCTTTAGTCAGTCTCCGGATATATCTCCTAGGTGCCACCATCTTAGTGTTCCCTGGATGAAGTGTACCAAAGGGCATTCCTCTGCCCACATTAGCTCACACTGTGAAATTCCCTTACATGCCCGAATGTTCCTAATGAAATTCAGAACTGATCAGTCATTTCCCCGGCCCCCTAGTCTACATAACACCCAGGCGTTAATAAATGGTGAAAGAAAGCAATGCGAGAACACAGAGCAGGGGTGAGTATTGTGGGAAAACATTCTTTGACATAGGAATTTCAGCACTCCAGGCACCCAGACCACTTCTGCCCATTGGAGTGGTCTGGGTGCCAACTCCCACTACCCTTAACCCTGCAAGTGTAATTATTGCAGTTTTCATAAACTGCAATATTTACCTTGCAGGGTTAAGTCATCCTCTAGTGGCTGTCTACTAGACAGCCACTAGAGGACACTTCCATGTTCATAGAACACGAAAAGTGTGTTATACGACGCTGGACGTCCTCACACTATGTGAGGACCTCCAGCGTCGCCGAAATCACCATAGGAAAGCATTGAAAGCATTATTCAATGCTTTCCTATGGGGAGGTCTAAAGCGCGTGTGCGGCATTGCCGTGCATGCACATTAGGTCTCCCCCGCCGCTGGCCGCGCTTGCGCAATAGGTCTGATTGTGAAAAGGCAATTTCTGTGTGACAGTGCTGTTTTAATGCCATCAAAGTATGCCCCACGTTTTTAGAAATGCTAGCCTCTTTCAGCCCAACAGTGTTGAAATGAGTGGTATATTAATTTTGGAACAGGATCATGCTCACGCATTTAAAGGGATACTATAGGCAATAAAACGACTTTAGCTTAATAAAGCGGTTTTGATGTATTGATAATACCTCTGCATTTTTATTGCTCAATTCTCTGCAATTTAGGAGCTATTTCACTTTATTTCTGCAGCCCTAGTCACAACTCCCTGCATGTGAAGGCACCTGGACACTCCTGCACTCATAACAATACTAAATGAGCATAACTTGTTATGGGGTTGAGGGTGTCTCAATAATAAACTGCTTTCTAATACTTGTGGTGTCTGGTAATGACTAATGACATATTAGTCAATAAATAGGGTACCTTTAATTTGACAGGTTGAACATATGTGTAGCCCAAGTTGCATCCAGCATCCAGATATGACCCCAGTAGAACTTGGACAGTCTAGTGTGATCTCTGTTGTTGCTTTGTATGGTACAGTAAAGTAGTTTTGGCCGCGGGGATCTGTCCCACAATCTCACGAGTAAATTAGCATGATTAGCACTGGTTTGTAGAATAATTATAGGTCTCTGAGTGCCTTAATGCTTTGTAGCACATGTTCCCTTATTCTGAATTTGCATTCCTGCAAACGTCATAAAGGTCTGTCATTTGTACTTTTCTCCTGCAGTGTATCAGGTCTTGTCTACCTCCCACTGTTGGTAGCTCAATGAATGCATTTTAATAACAGAATGAAGGGAATTTAATATTCTGTTATTAAAAGGCTTAACTGCAGAATTACCTTGGCATTTGCAGCAAAGCAAACAGACTATACAAACCCCTGTAGTAGCTGGGAGTAGCAGCACTTGAGAACAGAAATGTTTGTAATGAAGACTGCAGATGTCTTCATTCACAAAGTAAGTCTGGTACTTCTCTCTGTGTCCATGGAGAAACTGCTGGGGTGTAGATTAATTCTAATCTGAACAAACACTGCGTGTGCTTAGCCATACATTTCACGATTATTCACAAAAGCTTCCTTCCTTTGAATGAATAGCCAGTTTAAAATCAAACACTTACAAGCCTTTGCTTTCTTGGTTATCTTTCAGAAACACGTGGCGGGCAATATATATTTATTTGAAGACCAGAGTGAAAAAAAAATCAATTAATCAGCAAAGAGTAGAAAAAAAACGCCATACCTTGCACGAGTTACTGAATAAACACAAAGTGCCTGAAATATGTTTACTCAAGGGAGCTGTCAATATTTTTAGAATAGTTTTTAAAATCTTATATATTATTATTGTTGCATGAATCAGTGCTTACATCAGTTCATTAAACCATTAAGTTGTAAAATAAGCAGATTTCCAAGATGGCATACTAAAATGATTTTCGATTATGATTTTATGTGATGCATTTCACATTTTAGAGCTGTTTTAATTTTCTTTTTAGATTTAAAATGACTTTAAAAGTGTGTGTTTTTTATTGATCTGTAATATTTTTCCTGCCAGATCTTTATAGATGTCTTTTTGTTGAAACATCCTCTTCTGTCACATTCCTATTCACACATTTTAGAACCTATCCAGTGCTTTCTCATGGCTTTTCTTTCATCACAAATTGAAGATAGCTTCCCCAGAGATCTAAGCTGGCTTTTATTGAACATAAGCAGTCTTCTTTTTATGATAAAGACATATAGGACACCAAGGGTAAGTAGTCAGCACACTGTCAGTCTTATACTATACGTGTGATGCCTATAGTGACAGAATTAAAAAGGAATCGATAACAGTGATAAATGGATCAGAGGAAAATCAACCTTCTTATGATCCTTCAGCATGGAATTGCCAGGGAGCAAAATGTAGATAATAGAGGATAAAATAAATATATATGTATATATTTATATATAATTTTATATATAATTCTTAATTTTTATTTCCCAGGTTACAGGTAGTAATATAAGCACATATGAAATACATTTACATGTATGTGTGAAAAGTATAATAATGGAGCCAGAATGCAAAAGTATCAAATGTTGGTCTATACATTTTTCAATGTCAAATAAAGGATTAATTGTGTACTTTTTGTTTTCATTGAAAATTGAATTAAATTAATAATTTTAATAATAAACAGAGAAGCCAGGTAGCGATGTAAAAAACAAAAAGCCAGGTAGCTATGTATAAAAAAATTAAAATAAAATAAAATATATAAAACAGAAAAAGGAGGTGAGTTGGGTATTGCATGCTGCCACTGTTAGCTATGTGAAGATTTTGATGGCAAGCATTGTGACAATCATCCTTGGAATTTGTGAAAAAGGCATAGGTGGCATGGGGAGGAGGGTGAAGCGATTGAGAAAAGGGGAAGTGTATATTATAAACGTAAAATGAAATAGATCCAGATAGGGGAGTACAGAGATGTGAATATAGTATGAGTAGAGCAGAGAGGAATATGATTAAGAGCCCGGGATCACAATCAGAATGCTACCTGTTGTTTAAAGGGACACTATAGTCACCAGAACAAATATAGCTTTTTGTATGTATTCTGGTGAGTATAATCAGCCCATTTGGGCTTTCTGCATTAAACACAGTTTTTTTGTGTGTTTACATTACAGCCTCGCATACCTCCATTGCCCACTCCTCAGATGGCTACTAGAGGTGCTTCCTGGGGCAGTGCTGCACAGTGTGCAGCACTGCAATTCAGTGTCTCCACCCTATGCATGGAGACATTAAGCCTTCTTCATAGATATGCATTGATTCAATGCATCTCTATGAGGAGATGCTGATTGGCCATGGCTGTGTGTGGTTTGTATTGGTTTTGCCCCTAATCTGCTTCCTTGACAAGCTCAGTCATTTCAATGCTTTCCCACTGATGTCAGCCAAACAGGCAGATCAGGGGCAGAGCCAGCAGCAGCAGACTGGAGTAAAGGTAAGCTTTTACTGTATATAGGGGGCAAAGGGGGAGGAGGGGACAGGGGGGCTAGATGGTGTTTTTAACACTATAGGGTCAGGAATACAGGTTTGTGTTACTTTAAGCTCTGCAGCGGTGTCTGTAAGTTGTTTTATACGTCTGTTCGTTTTTAAAGGGAGATGGCCAAACTGATTAATTTGCCTCTTATGCCTGGTTTATGGGCTGTCCATAGTTTAATTTTCGATAGGGCTGATAATGTACCAGATTCACCATGTTTTCAGGGACGCATATAATTTTGCCATATTTATGAAAACACATGCAAAGGGTTGCCCTGCAGTATGTGTAATGCATATTTTGCAGGATTCTTCATTGCCTGATTACTTACTCTTATACACCTTCTTCTGCATTCTACATACTACAGGGCAACCTTGCTGCCCATCAATATGTATACATGATATGTGTCCCCCAAAACTTGGTGGATCTATTAATCCTAACTTTAAAACACTGAGACCTCTGTTTAGGAATCCATTTTCTCAGTGTTTTTAAGCTACCTATTTGGCATTTCTTTATTACTTTACCTAGACTATTTAACTTAAGACTGCAGGGGGTTCTATGCCGTCCCTATTTGGATGGCTCTAAACGCCGCAGGGCAGCATAGAACGCCCTGGGCTGTCTTGCCTCCCACGTGCCCGGGGCACATGGCCGCTGCAGATCGCGGTCAGGCATGCCCCCCTGTGCCCAGTGACCGCAGTCTGCAGCTTCCGATCACAGTTACAGGCTGTCACTGCGATCAGTATTTACCATGTGTCAGCCAATTTTAAAATCGGCTGCCGCAGCATTTTCACTATGCAGATCACGGTCGGGGACATGCCTGGCCCCCCAGGCAGTCCCCCTGTGGTCAGTGACTGCGATCTGCAGTTTCTGATCACAGTGACAGTTATGAGTTACTATGTGTTTCAAAACTTAGTCACAAACACTGCCCAAAATTGGCGCTCAAATTAGTTTTTTGCATTTTTCACACACAAACAAATATTAACGTTAACTTTGGCTAGTGTATGTGACCAAGTGGCTACTAAAAAAGACTGGACATACCCCCATTTGCAATACTTTGGGTTGTCTACTATTGTAAATGGTATGGCATCATGGGGGTAATTCTCATTCCTGGGCTACTATACAGTCTCAAAGGCAACGTAACCAAACTGGCGAATTTCAATGTGAAAAAACTGAAAAGTGTAACATGCTATATTTGACCCTGTAACTTCCCGAAACACCATAACACCTGTACATATGGGGTACTGTTTTACATGTGAGACATTGTTGAATACAAATATGTGTATTTTATTGCAGTAAAAGCAAACAGTATTGTGACATTCACAGTTAAAATGTCATGTAGAACTAAAGAATTTTTTTTTAAATCTTATTTTCGCCCATGTTTTTATATTGTATTCATATTAAATTATGTTCCATACCTAAATATTTGATGTTAAATGAAAGCCATGTTTCCCCTGAATAAAATGATATATAATAAGTATGGGTGCACTTAACATGAAAGAGGTGAATTACGGTAGGACAGACATATAGCGCAAATGCCAGGTTTTGTTTACGTTTTGTTTTGATCACAACTTGTACATTAGGCTGCGGTTTTAAGGGGTTAATACCCTCAGCTTATAATAAAAGATTTTGCAGCCCATATTTAGTATTATGTATTTTACCACAATCTGTTTACCCCTCCATTACTTTTTTCAAACTCTAAAGTTACTATTTTTCTTTTCGACCCAGCGCTATATGTAAGATTTTAAATGAAGTGGGTTTCTGTTGCCCATTCACTCCAACGTACTCCACTACAAGGAGCATTGACCAATTTCTACCTTTCAATAAAATCAATGCTTTATTTAATATCACCTGTAATTATATCTACGACCGGGAATATCACCTGTAATTAATCTTACCTCTTTCCCATCACTAGCTCAATTCAATTAACAGAATTTGCACAGAATCATGATATTAACTGATAGTTGACTGATACGTCAGGTAGCTTTCAGACCTTTTTAATGACAGAACTAAACCACACATGTTTATCATATGTTCACATATGTTTATCAATCTCCAGCAGAAGAGGTTAAGGTCAGCAACACAATATGATAATCTTAGAGTTTAAAGGAACAGTCAGGGCACCATAACAACCTAATCAAAATAACGTTTTTACAGTGACAGGAAGTCCCAGGAATTTCCTTACTTTTAAACCGCTCTCAGCAAATTAGTAGCACCCCTGCCCAGCGGCAGTCTGTGGTTTCCTCTAACTGATTTTCTGAAAGTGAATGTGGATGGGTCCATTGAGGAACGGTGCTGGAAAGCCAGCTTTGGCGTTAAACATTTCATGAATGGTGTAACGCCTAAAGTTAAGGAAGCGCCAGTGACCTTCTGCTTCTATAAAAACGTCATTATGATGAAGTTGTTTTGGTGCCCGGAGTGTTCCTTTAATGTAATCATTGTTAACATACTTTATATTCTTCCCATCTCACCCTTATGACTTGTAAAAAGCTAACACAATCAGGGAGTGGATCAAATATTCCATTTACCATTGACGTATGGCTTGTATCTAAATAATTAAATGATTTTTCATAGAGTGACTTGTTTTCTATATATAGTAAAACCATCAATTTTATTTTATGTTGTAACATCTAAAGAACATTTTCCGCTACACATACATGGTGTCAGAAGCAATATAATAATAAATAAATGTAATGCTGTGTGTCGTATACAATCTACTTTGCTTAATTATATTGGTATTGATCATCAAGGTAAATTGTATGATATGCTGTTCAAAGTGAACATGTTAATTGTACGTTATCTGAACTAATAAAAAGGTAGTAATAAAAAAAAAATATTTCCTGAAACCAAGGCACAAAGTTCATGGCAAGCCTTAGTGTGCCATCTTTGTGATTTGTAATTTATGGCATATTGTAACATTATCATGCAATTAGTCAGCCTAATTGTATTGCATTGATAAATTATAGAGTGTGCAATTGTTGCATTACACCCATTAAATAAAGTGGCATATTCTCTGTTGGAAAATGGTTAATTGCACTCCTATGCTGGCCTAGAGAATATGTTCTCTTTTACCGTTATGGTACTGTTATGGCTGCTGTTGTTTAGTACTGTATAAAACAGTTAAACTTCAAAGTTGCCTCCAGTGCTGATCAATACCTCCCAGGACGTTTCAGGATCGCAGAGTGCCTCAAGGCAGGGGTGCTGATTGGCGGAAAGTGGTCAGCTGATCCTCTCAACCAGTCAATGACTCCTCAAGCATAAAACTAGCTTTAAAAAGGTATGTTTGTTTCCAAGCCAATTTTATGAATGGGGAGTCACTGAAGCCAGATTCTGCCTGGAGGCTTGGGATCTGCACAGGAGGCCATTTTGGAGTTAAACCCCTAAAGGTAAGAGATCATTCGGGGGGTCTCCTGGCACCATAAGAACTTAGAATAAGTTGTTTTAATGCCTGGAGTGCCCCATTAAGCAAATTTATATGATGTGGAAGAGTCCTAATCACACAAGAGCAATATAGCCATCTTTTTTCATTTGTGTGTGTGTGTATATATATATATATATATATATATATATTTTTATTATTATTTTTTTTTTTAGAAATTACTTAAAATCAAGTTAGATCATAGGGCAATAAATCACCTTACACAAAAAAACACATTTGAAATGTGAACTTATATTAACTATTAAAGCTATTAAAAATAACTCAAATGTGACTGTTACATTTGCTCAATTTTTATTGGCAGAAAAAAAATCAAACAATAAAATTAAATATATCATGTTCGGCTAGGATATATACATATATAAAAAAAACCTAGTCCCATACCATCCCCAGTACAATTCCTCTTTCCCTACGTCAGCCATCTCCCTTCTAATTGCCCGCAGTCATATCCTCAATACATTGCCACTGCTACACACCCATTTAATTGCCCCATGCCATTCTCCCAATTTATTGCTCGCAAACTATATCTCCTGATCCATGGTGCCCAGCCATTATCCTAATTAACTTTCCATGAACTATACCCCCCAACTAATTACACCTAACTATACCACCAAGTTGTTGTTTCTCAGACATACCCCGTATTCCATATTTGGACTCTATTTCTCCACAGTTACCACCTTTACAGTCAGACAAACTATGAGAATGACACAGAAATGTACTGAGACAGAAATACAGACAGGCAAAAAGAATTGGAAAATGGTCAAACATGTTCAAACATGGAGATCTAGAGGGAGCTAGAAAGAGACACAAAGAATGGTAGAGAGAGGACTTTAAAAGACACAATGTTATTGGGAGGACCTTTGGGAGACCACTTCTAAAGTATCTATTTGTGTTAATTACAAGAACAATCGTAGAAAATTTTATTTCGATAGCAGAAGAATTTTAAAATGTTAAAGTAGCTCTGTTATCTCACACTTTCCTTTCTCCTAGTATAACTTCTTATTTTTCTCTTTCAGAATCTATTCTTCTTTTCTTAATTTCTGATCTATTTCTCTTTAAAACATAACACAAAATAGGGACTACTGAATGTCAGGGGATGTCATAGGGTCAAAGGAGGCAACGTCAGAGAGTAACTGGAGGTATGGGGAGGAGAAAACGGAGGACTCTTAAATACACTGGATAGGAACTGCACTGATTAGTGAAAAGGCCTGCTGCCGCGCTAGCTTGTTATTTGAATGAATGGGGCTAGCTGCTGACAATCTCTCTATTTCCTTGAATCAGTTCATGCAAGGCAAAGAAAATGCCTCCCCTACAGGTGGCCCACTGGGACCCCTTATGGGCTGGCTTTGCTTACAGTTAATGTCTATAGGCACTTCTGCGCCCTTTCAGATATATTTGATACGTGCAGTGTAATCAAGTACATATCTCTAGTGCAGAACGGACTCACAGGGGCAATATGCATGATGTGTAGTGCAACCTCAAGGTTAAAGTAAATAAGGAGAGGTAGTTCACTTTAGTGGTTTTGCAGACATCAAATATACACAACAAGAGCATTTAGACTTGCATTAGTGACCCAAAATAGAAGAAAATGACCAGACATGCATGGGCAAGGTATCAAGACCTCTGTTAGCCTTGCTGTGGGATTCATTGTGGATTATTTTCATTTAAAGCAAATGTTTTAGATGTCTTTGCATCTTTGCCACTAAATGGAAGGCAAATTAAATGGGAGAAATGATAATAAAAATCCAGGCAACATTGGTACCCTAACGAGTGGAGCATTTAGGAATGTGACAGGTTTACTTTCAATTTTCACAGTAGAGCTTGATACACCATATAAAGTGCACTACATTCCCCTGGCATGACTAAAATGGTTGTTGTTTTTTTTTGTCCTGTAAATTTGAAAACAATCTAACAAAAGATATTACATTATGTGATGCAGATGCTTTAGGATGTCAGATGACATATTGCTTTGTAAACATCAAAATAAAACTGTTTGCTTTGTGCTTTACCTAGAGTGAAGGTTACTGAAAGATGAAGAACTATTGCATCAAGTGAAAGGTCAAAAACACTCAGTGCATAATGTTACACTGGGAGATAGTGAAAAATATTTACACAAGCCTATAGAGTAAAAATAAAGCAATTGTACATAACCAAAGATAGATAGATAGACAGACAGACAGACAGAAAAACAGACAGACAGACAGATAGATGGACAGACAGACAGATAAATAGAGAGAGATAGATAGACAGACAGACAGATAGATAGATAGATAGATAGATAGAGATAGATAGATAGACAGATAGATAGATAGATAGATAGATAGATAGATAGACAGATAGACAGACAGATAGACAGATTGATCAGAAAGATAGATAGATAGATAGATAGATAGATAGATAGATAGATAGATAGATAGACAGACAGTGTCTTTCGTGATTTTGTATTCTGCACTGAATCTAATGATTGCATTTCCGCAATGGGATCTTTCTATAGAGTTTTATTATTGTTCTATTGTTTTAGAGTATTATAGTTATTTATTAATGATCGCTCTGAATAAGAAATGTCACACATCTAATTTGCTAAAGTCCAAACAAAAATCTAATTTAAACAAAGGTGTATTTGCATATGTTTTCCTTTGCTATCAGAGCTGTTCTGGTTTATCTCCTGTGTCTGCTGTACTTCTTAACAATCATTTCTATCCATGCCCATTTCTGTCACCACTCAACTCAGCTAGCACCCAGTTTTGCTTGATTGCAAACCTTTGTACCACAAACAACAAGAAAGAAGTTGGCATGTCCAATTATTATTATTATTATTATTATTATTATTATTATGTTTTTATTTATATAGCGCCAACAAATTCCGCAGCGCTTTACAGTAGGTGGACGAACAAACATATAGTTGTAACCAGGGCCCTGCTCAATGAGCTTACATGCTAGAGGGAGTGGGGTAAAATGACACAAAAGGTAAGGATAGTATTAGACTAGTGACAGTTGCAAGAGAGGAATCAGCTGGGAGCTATTAACAGTTTAATTGATACGCTTTTATGAAGAAGTGGGTTTTTAATGATTTTTTTTAAGGAGTGGGACTGGGTGAGCATCTAACGGAGGAGGGAAGCGAGTTCCACAGGAACGGTGCAGCCCTCGAGAAGTAACTCACCAAATGACTTTTATATATATATTAAATTTGGCTACATAGCTGCCAGGTTGTCAACATTTTATCAAAATGTATATATAGTGGTGATCAATGCCTCCAATAGGGACATCACTGACTGATTTATAACCTGTGAATGCTACTGCAATAGATAAGTTTAGCTAGGTAGTATTACACTATAGTAGTACTTTATTGAACTCGATTTATTTTGTTGCTGCGTAATTATTTAACTTCACCCATCAGTGCATATATTGGAATATATAATATGAATTTGGGCTATTTTTGTCATGTATAGCTGGTGTCCTTGGCTGATCTAGATTAGCCAATAAGCATAAAAAGAATAAAAGTGTTGCAAGCACAATTTTAAAGTGCAAGTATCTACACCCAAATCAGTGTCCAATCAAATCACATGCAGTAACCTATACAGAATACTGAAAAAAATCCCCAACAATAACAAATCAATATTAGAGGTGAACAACTAAATTTCAAATACAGTGCCAACGTGGATTACAAATATGTCCCTTTAATGATTTGGAGTGTCCCTTTAAAGATTTAGGGAGTGGAGTGTCCCTTTAATGATTTAGCAAACTACATTAAGTCCAGCTAGGGCTTATAAGGCAAATAGGGAGGATAAAGTTAAATAATGTTTCTTAACTTCTATGTGTGCTTTCTTTATGCTGACTGCCAGTTGTAAGGGACCGAGTTTATAACAATTATTGTCAGGAAGCTAAGATGGAGGAGCTCAGTTGGAGGATAAAGAGGTGTGGATTTCTACATTTAGTTTTGTTTTCACCTCGTAAATACTGGTATTTTTTTTTTATATAAAATTGTAAATACAATATGAACAAATCCTGATACGTTTCAGTTCCCTTTTGTCCAGCTTACTGAATCAAGTATAAATGTTTCATTTTGTATATTTTGCAGAATGTATTTTAGTTCATAAAGCTTCATTCTAATTCTAGCAGGATTATTCAGTAAAAGGAGAATTCAGGTGAATATAAAGTGGGAAAATCGTTCCTTTGATTTAAGCTCCTCCGCCCCCGCTGCCCAAATACAAAATAAATAAAAATCACTGTTTAGTAGATATGCCCCATTTAATTATTGTTTTCATTTGGCGTGTATTTTAAAACAGTTTGCAAAAAGCTGCAGATCTCTAGTCTGAAGCCTTTGCAAACCCTCCCCTTATTCCCCAGCCCAGTCTTTATGTGATTGTCCTATCACAGACTTCCCCAGTGAAGCCCAATGAGAAGTCTTTCCAAGGCAGGTGCCCTGGGCAATTGCTTCCTCTTTAGTTTAGCTCCATGGAGCGAAACAAACCAGGAAGTAACAGGACCTGTTGTCTGTTTGTAAGCCAAGGGGTGTAATAAGGTTCATTTATCTATTGAAAGCTGCACTTTATGCAAAATGAAAAAAAAGAGGGCACGCTGTTCACACATAAAGCTTTTCAGATAGCTAAAATGCTTAAGGCAGCGTTTCTCAAACCACCAACAGTCCAGGTTTTGTTAGTATCTCCATTGGAATAAAACAGGGAAATACATAAATCCTGGACTGTTGGTGGGCCATGACTACTGGTTTGAGAACCACTGGCTTAAGGGGTCTGGCGTTTCCCTTTAAAGAAATTAACTTTCAATTCTCACCATAGTAAATATACCTGTAGAAATCATTCTTCCCAATATGAGTAGTGGTTTTATTATTTTTTGTTTTACATACAGATTGTTCCTTTCACAATGCAGTACCGTGTCAGTAATTCTCACCCCAGTGGTTCTTTCCTCCTATAACACTAACAGGACTACAGACATTTTACAATGCTCCAGTCACCATGTTTTAATATATTCATGTTTTTCAGCTTGGACATGTTGAACTACCCTGTTTTTGCGTATTGTCATTACACTAAAAAGAGGTACTATCAAACAGATGTGAACTATTATGCTCAATACATATACTATCTTCTCTATGATTACCTTCATGCAAACTCTGTCACTATCATTACCTCAATAAAACAAAGATTGACAAAAAAGAAAATGGCTGCACGTTTACTAAACATTTGTGACTCACGGATTCCAAACAGTGCTGAACGTTTCAATGAGTCATATCATTCCTAAAGTCAAGGATGGGAGGTGGTAGTGAATGGACACTGTTAGTATTACATTAGCATTCCAAAGATGGATATAGCAGTTTTAAATACATGTATGTTAGAAATAAAAGATTTTTCTGTATTTATTGTACGTAAGGCGTTGTGCTGAATTGAAGGCATTTTTCTACATCCTGTTACTATAAATGATATAGGGTCCTTACAAATACCCAGAAGCAGGGTATTTGACTATTTTTATTGATCTATTTTTGTCACACCAACTGCATGTAAAAAATGCATATTTGCTTTTATACTACTATTTCGGGCCATGTGTGAAATATTGCAAAACAAAGGACACTTTGTGCTGTATAAATCTTTTAATTTTCCATAAAAATTTTAATAGCCTGAACAAATAAGTGAAAAATAAAAATTGTGTATATTTAAATGAATTAAGTTATTTTTTTAAGAGTAATGCATGCCCTGCCTCAAGTATATTTTATGATAATATTTTTTTCAATCAAATGTGCTTGCATTGAATGACTAGGATGCATTTATTATGCAAATACACAATTCAATCATATACTGTATAGTAGAAGTAAGTAAAAAGAGACTGAAGAGGAAATAGTGGAAGGTGACAGTTAATCATTTGGAAAATAAAAAAAAGGCATAACAAGAGGGGTTGGGGCATGGTTGAATTAAGTTGAAAGATACTATAGTCATAGTGGAAAGGGTAAAGCAGGTCTGGCATAGAAATAGTGGTAAAAGGTACTGGGGAAAGTAAACCATGGCAAACAGAGCCAGAGTTATGATCTATGAAAAAATGTACTTGGGTAAAGAATGATAGATGGGCAAAGAAATTATCAAGGGAAATTAGATAGGCTCAAATAATCTTACTGAAGATGTGGCATTGAGTAGGGGTGGCAAAGTGTTGCCTATGGCACTATAAAGCAATGCTTCAGTCCTGCCAGTACTATAACTACTTTTTATATTTTATTAAGGTTCAAAAAATACGATTCATTAATATTACTCACATTGATATAAATAATCGTAATTCCCATTCACACTGCAAGTTTAGAAGCTGAACCTGTTTCTATTTTCTATCAAAATCCCTTTTCTTTTTGTGTCTTGTCTATGTTTGTCACTCCACCACACGTAGCCAAAATAACTGTGTGAGGGATTTTAACAGCGACAGATTCCATCTTCAGAACATCAGATGTTCTACCTGAATTGTGAAGTATAGCTTGGGAGTTACTATCAGATCAAAGCATCTAGCACACTAAATCTAGCCCAAGGCAGTCTGAATTCTTCAAGCCCCCTATCAAATAAGATGAAAATAACATGAGTAAGCCAGCCAAACAAATTCCCTTGATCTGGAATACAACTGTTATAAAGATAGAAAAAATTAATGCAATAACATTTTGGTCATTGTATATGATGTCTTAATGTTTAGCTTTTTAATTTTTATTTTTTATTATTATAATAATCTTTAATAGAATTATTTTATAGTTTTTAAAAACATGTTTTTCTATTGGTTTCCGATACATATCTATTGTATTTTAGATCAGTCAGATTATGTTTCACTAAATCTCTTTGTCTCTCAGCATAAGAAATTAAGCTAAACTAAAATATTTTAATCGTCTGATTGCAAGCAAAAAAAGGCTGATTAGTCTGTCAGTTAGGACTGTAAAGTATATTTTACTGGGTCACGTTTCATTTCTAGTATGGAAATAGAAATAAGTATTACCCCTTTCAGAGACAGAAACGACAACTTGGTCATCCAATACCAAAAATACACTTTTTGTTGCTAGAATTAAAGGCAACTGCTCTGTTTAAAGAGTTATAGCCTTTCTGTGAAATGTAGCGTGACTACTATACGCATTATGTAATAATGATAATGAGATGCATATTGCTAAGCCTTGAGGGAAGACTTAATCTTACAAACTATGACAATAAAAAGTATCTTTAACACATTTAGATAAAACTTACAGCTGAAAACACTTATTAAACTTCATAACAACTTTAAATCATTGGGAATACATTAAAGTGTTTCTCAAAACAGACATTAAAGTTCCCTGTCAAACATCAAATATACCCACTAAGGAACTGCAGATGTTATATCTCTACAGCTCCATTGTTGTTACATATATGATATCACTCCATTGTCATCAGTACTATATATAGAGAGATGGATGTACATCTGGACATGTACATCTGGCGGGGCTTCCGTGTGGGGGCAGGGCATGCTGCCGAAATGGTTTTAGACTGTGTAAGGAGACTGACAGGTCTCCCTGCGGCCGCTGGCAGCCACACCAGCCCCCAGCTCCTCCCTCCTTACTTCCCTTGGATTGACAGGCTGGCACAGTCCGAGGGGAGGATTTATCATGATGATCATTAGGGGCTTTCTGACTGGCTCCAGCTTGCGGCTGCCCACTGGGATATTTCCCGATACCCCGGTGGGCCAGTCCGGCCCTGTACCTGTCTAACTCTGATAATCTGATACTAAATTTTTACTCTTCACCATCTGATTGTATCGGTACAACATTCTTTATGAATGTGACTAGGATGGTCACTAGTCTTGGCAGTCCATACGATCAACGTGTTTTTATTTGCAACTTGTGTAAATATTGCAATCAGTTAATTGATTAAGCAATTTATTACTATTGAAATAGAAAATTGAAAACGTATCGCCTTTTGTTAGTCTTGTTTTGTATGGTTTTATATTACTTTTTTTAATGAAATACCAAAAAACAATAAATGTAAAAAAATCATATTTAGATCATAATCCAATTATAATCCAAAATGTTTTAGGTTAGTCAAAGTACCATATATAACATTTTTAATATTGTTTTTAGTTCACAGAATAAGAAAGCCATTTGCTTTTGTAGCAGACTGCAGTATAGATGAGGCATACTCCGTGCAATTTAAAGGGAGAGTTTATGCACACTTTTTTTTCATTAGCTTGATATATGTATATGGTCTTAAAATAGATGTTTAAAAGTGAAAAATATATTGTAGTGAGAACTAAAGCTCCTATAAAGTTAATTTACTACCTATAAGAGTTTTTGTGGATTTTGTGGTTCACCAAAGTGTAATTACAGGGGTACACTAAGCACCATAACCACTTCAACCCAATGTATGGGTATGGTGCCAGGAGTTCCCTGGAGGCATTCTACATTAGGCTGTCAAACTGATTTTGAACAGTTTGTCTCTTACCTGCTCCCCCCCCCCCCCCCCCCCCCACACGCCCATGGTCCATCAGGTTATTTTAATAAGGCTAGAGTAGAAGTTCACATTCTACTTTAGCCCCTGGCCTGAAATCCTTTAAGAGATCCCTCTCTACATATCTCAAAACAGAATGCACCTTTCATGGTTGATTATATATTTCCTACCTGTTCTATGTTAGATTTTGTATATATTGTGTATTAATATTGATTTTGTGCATCTTTTCAATTCATTTTTTTTGAGTCACATCAGACTGTGGGCACCAATGGGATCCTCTTCTAAAATGAAGGTTGCAGTGGCTTTGGTTCTTAGTGTACCCCTTTAAGTAATCTCTGCCTCCTCTTGGTGTTCTGTAAACTTGCATCAAGCTCATTGTGCAAATAAATCAACATAAGAAGAGTTGCAGTCCATGATGGCAAACATTCGCTTTTTCTTTGTTTTCTTAAACCAGTTATATAAGACAGCCTTTTCTGCAACAATCCAGAGTTATGACAAGTGAAACACCATCTGACATTGACCTCTCATTAAAACAAAACCCAGTCAGCGTGTCAGCTAGTTTACTATTACACGCGAATGAATTGGCGAGGCAGATGCCGTATACACTGACCACTGTGAAGTCCTTTTGTTTTACAGGATATTTGGTTACTTGAAGATTCTCTGCTGACTATAGTGTGCATCTGTCATATTTTATAGTACAAACAAATGGACTGATTCTAACCAAAAGTGCTGAATTTATGACCATCTTATGTCAAAGATTTATACTTTTGTTAAATTGGACACTTTACAGAGATCCAAAAATCAATTTTACACAAAAACATGAATACAATATATGTACTATCCCTCGATATTGCAAGATTGTCCTCAGTCATTGCCAAAATGTATCATCAAAAAATGTATTTAATAGCTTTGTTTACAACCTCATTGTGCCAAGTTTCATTATGTAGTCTAAACAGGTGAAGCAAGTTGTAAAAGTTTAGGGTTCTGGGGTAATGTAAAAGGGAAAGATGATTTATACTGGGCTGTTAAAATCTGATAGTAGTGAACATATTGTAGGTAAGCAAAAAGCATATTTAGGAATTAAGTATTTATGTGTTGTTAACCTGCCTGAATTTAAACTTTTGGTTTTGTGGATTTTGCTTAATGTGGCATTCTAAGTAAGAGCTACGGTTCCAAGACATTTTTGGGAAATATCATAACGCTAGAGTGGGTAGCCAGGCCTTAAGGTAGCATATTTAGATTGCTTATTCTCATGTATGTTTGTTATTATTGTTTCATATTCACTATATCTTTATGATGTTAACCGTATGCTATTTTAAATTGTCTTTTTTTGTGTACAGGTTTGACTGTGTCTGTGAAAAATTTAAATAATTCATACGAAAGCCACTAGTATTTTACATACGTTTGCCAGGATAGAACATGGAGAAAATACAAAAAATAGTATCTTGTTCTTTAGGAACTTCCACACAGATGTCTAACAAGTTTTAGCTCAATTATGTAGTACATGTGGCCAAAAAAACAGCTGCATATCAGACTGATTGCACCTAAAGGAGCTACCTAGAACCAAAATGCGAAGAGGTGCCCACTGCAAGCAGACCCTTCCCTCACGCCTTATTCTGGTCCATGGCATCTGTTAATATTCCATAGACATCTGTCTAGTAAAGGTTTTTAGTATAAGCTACACCTCGCTGACGAGGCCCATAGAGATCTGAAACAATCATCTGAGGTTGTATCTCTTGTGCAGAGAGAACTTGACGGCATTTTGGTTCTGGATTGCCCTCATGCATGGGATCAGTTTGATATGAAAATGGTATAGGGCAGGGATAGGCAACCTTCGGCTCTACAGATGTTGTGGACTACATCTCCCTTGATGCTTTGCCAGCAATATGGCTGTAAAAGCATTATGGGAGATGTAGTCCAAAACATCTGTAGAGCCGAAGGTTGCCTACCCCTGGTAGGGTCTCTTAGTAATAGCACAAGGGAGCAAAAACATTTTTGAGACCTCCAGTAGGGACTTCCCAAAGGGCAAGCTACTGAGTTTCTCTAAGCTTTTGCCTGTTCACAGAGAACTCATATTTTCTGCTCTGAGGTAGTGAGGAGATGGAGTGAATGGTGGTGGACTGAGGGAGGTAGGAAGGGAAGGAAGATTTAAAAAAAAAATAAAAAATCCAAGCTTCTTATTAAGTTTTCATTGTTTGCTTTTTTACTTCTGTAATCCATTTTAATAAAGGATCAATTTTTATCCATATCTTAAAAGGTCAATTCCAAAATATTTGTTTGACACTTGCATCTGTAACACATTCTTCTTTAAGAATGATAGAACTTTTGAATTTTTTCTTTAAAATACAGTGAATATTAAAAATAAAATCTACACATCCGTATAAAACAAAAATGTAAATGTAAAATAATTTTCCATCTATATTGTTATCTTCTAGCAAACCAAAATCCAGGGGCAAAAAAAAAGTTCATTATTAGTAACATGCATTCCTTGCCCTATAGTGTTAAAACCACCATTTGGCCCCCTGCCCCCTAAATATAGCAAAACCTTACCTTTATATCCTTCTGCAACTGTTGGCTCTGCCCATGATCTGTCTGCTTTGCTGACATCATAAGAAGTGGTGATCTCAGCTAGTTACAATGCTTTCACATAAGAAAGCATTGGACTGGCCGAGCTTGTTAAGGTGGCAGATCAGGGGCAGAGCCATCACAAGCCAAAAACAGCCCTGGCCAATCAGCATCTCCTCATAGAAATCCATTGAATCAATGCATCTCTATAAGGAAAGTTCAGTGTCTCCATGCAGAGGGTGGAGCACTGACCCGGGAAGCACCTCTAGTAGCCATCTGAGGAGTGGCCACTGAAAAACCTAAAAAAAATCTGTGTTTACTGCAAAAAGTCTGAAGGGAATGATTGTACTCAGCATAACAAATAGAATAAGCTGAAGTTGATCTGGTGACTATAGTATCCCTTTAATTAAAACAAGTCTGCAGACTGGAATATGTGCTTTATTGACCTGGCAGATTTATGTTGTTTTGCTATGATGCCACAAACTCCCAAATTTGCAATGATATGTTTATCATATAATGAAACAATGTTATCAATTTAAATATATATTTTTTTGGTGATGTATGTTTTTGAAACTAGATTTGGGTTTCATTCTAATTGCTTTTCAAACATAGTATGCCTCTAATGTAGTTTCGGTATAAGTGAGTATTTATGATTATTTTTTGTCAGTAAACTTAAACCAGATGTATTTCAGATCTTGTTGTTATCGTATTACCAAAACCTTCATAAAAAGACACATATTTCAAATTATATCATGGGCGTTAATACTTGTTTATAACCTGAATTGTTCATTCTTTAGTTAATATTTTTAAATTCTTGATAAACATTCTATTTCTCATCTTATCAAGTGAACAAAACTCTGTAAAGCAATACAATGTGAGCAGGACATTGCTTTGCTACAGAGGGATTTAGATAGAATGGTGGACTGGGTACTCAAATGGCAGATTAAATTGAATGTGGAAAAATGCAAAGTTATGCACTTTGAGGTAAAGAATGCACAAGCAACTTATACCCTAAATGGTAGTGAATTAGAGATAACAAAACCTGTGAAGTATTTGGGAATTTTTATAGACAACAAACTAGGGAACAAATGTACAATTGTTTTTATACATAGGACACAAGGTCATACATTTAGACTGGAAGAAAGGAAATTTAGTCTAAGGCAAAGGAAAGAGTCTTTTACAGTAAGAACAATATGGCTGTACATTCTCTGCCTGAAGAGGGGTTTTTTATCAGAGTCTACACAGATGTTTAAACAGCAATTGGATTCATGCTTCCAAAAATATAATATGCAGATATATAATTAATATTAATAATTAGTAGTGTAATAACTTCTTGATCCAAGGAGATACCTGACTCTCATTCTGGGATCAAGAAGGAATTTTTGTCCTAGTTTGTTGCAAAATTGGAAGCGCTTCAAACTGTTTTTTTTTTGTTTTGTTTTTTGCATTCTTTTGGATCAACTGCAAAAACAAATGTGAGAAATGCTGAATTTGCTGGACACATGTCTTAAGCTATGTAACCATGTAAGATGAGATAAAGATGATCCAATTTTTCTGTCCTTATACTATGTCCTTATACTAATATACTGTGTATATTTCTTCTAGATTAATCTACATTCAGGTTGAAACCTGAACAAATACTAATCCAGTCTAGTGTTTAATTACTTTTTTTCATAACTCAACTTAAAGTTCACCTAAAGAGAATTTTGTCAGCCCAGCAGTCAGTCTGTTAGGCGACCCTATTCTCAGAGTGCTTTACAATTTACAATTGTAAAAGGAACTGTGTGGGCACTATAACAGCTCAATTGAAATGAAGCTGTTATGAAGAGGATAAACAGTTCCTTTGTATATCAGTGTATCTCTCTGAGTGTATCTGTGTGTGGGCATCTATGTGTAACAGTGTTTCTGTGTACATAAATGTGCCCTGTATGTGTGTGGGGCAGTGCATATGTATTTGTGAATACACATTTGTATGCAATCACAAATATTACACAAAAACAGTCCTGCATTCAAACACCAACATTACAGACAAACACACCCTGAATTAACACTCTAACATTACATACAAAAAGCCTTGCATTCAAACACCAACATTACACACGAACATTCATACAAATATACTCCATACACAAACACACCTACATTCACATATACTGCATACAAATACAAACCTGCAAGGATGGGTAAATAGTAGATCCACAGCTGCAAAGAATTGTGGGGGTTCTATGGCAGCCGAGGATCTACCTGTTGGCTAACTCTGCTCTAGCGAGGGGGAGGTTAACAGATTCTAGAACTGGATCCATGAGGTTGCTTTTTACACCCCTGTTGCTAACCATCTGGAATTAGAAACAGCCATAGTAATATGTTGGATTTTTGGGATTGTTTTTCAAATATGCCACATATTACACCATATGCGTCACATTGGATTTTTCTTTTTGACAGTCTTCACTATGCAATTTTGTGCAGAAATGTTTTCTTACTCTTTTGAAGTTTATATACTCCTCCTGTTTTCTTAATATATTTGATGTGTTTGTATGGTATGTATGCTCTGTCTTCTTTGCATATTCCTGGTGTCTCCATGAGTTTAAAGGATGATATAAACTTCCTGCTCACATTGTCTTGAGGGGTGCCAGCTACACATCCCTTGAGAAGCCCAAAACAGACTTAAACAATCATCTGAAGTTGCAATATTTTTTCATGCCTTCGAGACCTGTCTGGCATTTTGGTCCCGGGCTGCCCTTTTGGGAGGATTAGTCTTGCATGCAAATACTGCAAATTTCTCCTGTAATGGCACAAGTGAGCTAAAATGTTTTATTTCTGACCTAATGTGTACTTGCAAATTAGTATAAGGCAAACAATAAGGTAATCAAGGCTACGCTAAGGACTGTGGGGGGAGAAAAGGTAGGACATATAAATATTAAAGGGTTACTCCAAGCTGCATCACTCTTTTACTTCTGATAATGTAATTAGCGCAGTTGTGAGCAGGCTAATATCAATTCTGTGCATATTGGAATACTTTCCTCAGCACTCACAATATGCTGCCATCAGACATCCAATGGCAGCATGACCCTTCTCCATGCCACCCATGTCCTCCCCCAATATTCCTCCCCTCTCAGCTAGGGGAAGATAAGTCAGGGGGAGAGGATCGGGCTTAGGGAAGAACTCATGCTGGTACAATTTTTAGCTTTCTTTCTTAAAGGGACACTACAGTCACCAGAACAACTTCAGCTTATTGAATTTGTTCTGGTGAGTAGAATCATTACCTTCAGGCTTTTTGCTGTAAACACTGTATTTTCAGAGAATACACAGAGATTCACACACATTCCTATATTCACAAACAAACACATACACTCACCAATTCACACACTCTGTCTATCTATCTATCTATCTATCTATCTCTGTCTGTCTGTCTATCCAATTACCATATCCACCATGTTTTCAACACTGGCGGATCCAGAGCCTTATCTCGGGAGAGGCACTCATAGATCATTTAAAGAAACAATCCAGGCCCAATAACCACTACAGCTCTCTGAGTGCCGTGGCAATAAAGCAGGGGCTCCCAATTAATTTTTCATGTGGAACGCGTTGACCTAGTATACCAACGTCATGGAACCCCGAAAAAAAATTTGAGCCGCAGCACAAACCTTTTAATAAGTGGCTATTTTATTATCCTTTTCAAATATTTTGCAATATAAACTGTTTTGTCTTATGATACTCCTGAAGCTTTCGCTTAAAAAAGCAATGTCTTTATCTTTGTACCCTGGGTGGTTTTGCTCAAAATGACGACGTAAAAATGTTTGGCAATATTTTCTTGCAAACTAAGCATTGTGCTAGAGGTATATTTTTATTTCTGGCACTTGTGAATACACATTTTAAGTAGCTGTCGTCATATTTTCTTTTCTTTGTCTGAGAAGAAGATTGGGTAGCATTGTGTGCTTTTCTTTTTTTTCTTTGACTTGTCACTTGTCCCTGCTATTTGAGAAACAGTAGATTCAACTATTTTGGACTTGTTTTCTTGATTTCTTGTTGTATCGTTTTTCTCAGTTTCGAAAATTGTCGAACAATTTGAAGTAGTAATAATTCTTCTCTTGATAGTTCCTTGTTTTAACCAATTGTCCAAAGTCATGGTTGTTGGTTGGTAAAAAAAACTGAAAAAATACAGATCTCACTACCTGACTGCAAATGATGCTGTTTTTTTTTTATAAAGCTCTTAGAAAGAAATGAACATAAGCAGGATTTTTGCTCAATCTTGGAGTAAAGAGAACACATATATATCACAGATTTCTACTGATTGTATGCAGAAAAAAAAAACACATATATGTATATATATACACACACATAATTATATTTAAATACAATTATATGTAAATAAGTAAAAATAATTAAAAATGTATTTTAAAATTGTCAAAATCATGTGGATACTCTCATTTCACTCTTGCAATTATTTGGTATTTAGAAGAAATTGTAGCTACTCCCATGAACACTATATGTCATGATGCAAGCAAGCCTCACTTCAACCAAAAGTCAAACCCCTGCTCTTGTGAAAACAATAGGGAACTACATGGAGCATTTATCAAAATTAATTATATATTGCACTTGGATCAATATGCCAACTCAATGTAAGGCAGCTTAATACTAGGGGAGAGAAGAATGAGAGAATACTGATGGAGAGAGGAGTAAAAGAATACAGGGAGGAAAGAGGAGTAAAAGAATCCTGGGAGGAGAGAAGAGTTAATGAATGCTGGGAGGAGAGAGGAATGAAGGAATACTGGGCTGGGAGGAATTATTACCTTAAATGACGCTGAGTGGACTGACGCTGGGCAAGCTGACAGGACAGGCATGCATAAGTGTGTAGCAATCTTGCGATCTCTTTATAAGATCGCGGCTGCGCGATCTCTGCAGTTTCTGACCTTCTGGGAACAGCAGGGAGCGGCAGCCATCTTGGATGGGGCAACTCATGGCGGAACCCCAATTTTGATCTTGCAGAACCCTAGGTAATCGAAGCTAATGTTTAAGGGATGTGGGGGGAGAAAAATACATATAAATATTAAAGAGTTACTCCAAGTTGCATCCCTCTTTCAGTTCTGATAATGTAATTTGCGCAGTTGTGAGCAGGCTAATATCATTTATGTACATATTGGAAGACTGTCATCAGCACTCACAATATGCTGCCATCAGACATCCAATGACAGCACGGCCCCCTCGATGCCACTTTTCTTTTCACATGACTGTGTATATACAGTCATGGGAAAAGGAAAGTACACCCTCTTTGAGTTCTACAGTTTTACATATCAGGATATAATAACAATCACCTGTTCATTAGCAGGTCTTAAAATAAGGTAAATACAACCTGAGATGAACAACACATAACATATTACACCATGTCATGATTTATTTAACAGAAATGGAGTAGCAATGTATAAACAACAAAGTATACATTAACTACTTATATAGGAATTAACAGGCTAATAGCAGACATGTGCTGGTAATCAAATGCCCTTGATTAATTTATCATCAGCAAGTGTGACCACCTCTCGAAAAACCAAAGTTTAACAGTTTGCTGGTCTCGAGCATTCAGGTGTGTGTTAACACAATGCCAAAGAAAAATACATCAGCAATGATCTTAGAGAAGCAATTGTTGCTGCCCATCAAACTGAGAAGGACTATAAATCCATTTCCAAACAATTTAAAGTCCATAATTCTACAGTATTCAAAAGTGGAAAACATTCAAAGCAGTTGCCAATCTTACCAAGAGTTCACGTCCAAATAAATTCACCCCAAGGTCAGACTGTGCAATGTTCAGAGAAATTGCAATGTACCCAAGAGTTACATCTCAGAATCTCCTGGCCTTGCTCATGACTAGACATGTGCAATTCGTTTCGGTCCGAATATGAATTTGGACGAATTTTGGACAATTCAGACATTCGGGTACTTCCAAAGTCCCGAAATTCCAAAATTCCGAAGTGTCGAAGTTCCGAAGTGTGTAAGTGCCAAAGTTCCAAAGTTGCCGAAGTTCCGAAGTCTTGAAGTGCTGAATTGCCGAAGTCCCGAATTGCAAAAATCCCGAATTTTGCAATGCCGAACCGAACCGAAAATTTTCCCCATGCACATGCCTACTCATTACAGTACAATTACAAAAAGACTGAACACGTATGGTTTGGTATGAAGGGTTGCCAGGAGAAAGCCTAATCTCTCTAAAAATGGCAGCACGGCTTAGGTTTGCGAAGTTGCATCTGAACAAACCAGAAGATTTCAGGAGCAATGTCCTTTGGACGGATGAGTCCAAAGTGCAGATGTCTGTCCATAATGCATAGAGCCATGTCTAAACCTCACAGCTTGTCTTTCCACACAAAATTTGACAGTAGGAAGTTTAAGGTAATTTATCAGATGCACAAGAATATTGTAATAGGCAAAAAAACTTAAGCTTTGCATTGTGCAACCAAAAAAAATTTGTAGTACAATACAATGTAGAGCTTTGCAATAGGTTGTTTTAAATCCACAAACTTTGCTTGAGGAGTCTTCGAATCTTTTATAAAGGCTCCACAAGATGAGGGAAAGTAGGTAGTGAGATTTACCTGATGTTTTCCCTGCTTGGCTCTGCCATTTTCACCAATGCAGTGTTTTTTCAGCTGCAGCCAGTAGCTGTGACATACTTTTACTCTAGTGTATGGCTAAAACAAATTCCACTTACCCACTAGCCATCGATGAGTGAAAATTCAAACCCTTGTTAGTGGAAATGTAGCCATGTCAAGTGTTCCATGAACACCTCATTGCCAAGATTAACAGCAGTGGCCACAAATGTGATATATGTGTCCATCAAGAGTCGCATGAAACACTAAATATTGACACTGGTAGTTTCAAAGATTGGAAATCTACGCATCAGCTGTCAGTCAACTAAGGCACTGTGCAGGGTTTACTTCAAATCCTGTATCAAGCAGAATGCAGGCTGACAGATTCTCCTCTTCATACATATAGATGTGCAGAGCTACTTAAAAGATAAGCATCAATCACAGCAAATTAATAATGCATTGTCTCCCTAACTTCATGATTAATGATAAAATCTGAAGTCATGTTAGAGAAAGGTTGCTTTAAATTATACTCCCTGTCCATTCCCAGAGTTCAAACAATAGGAGAAGCTTCCATTGGCTAGTAACGTTTAGGTCTTGCTAGTACCATATCATTTTTAAGTCATCCTCTTGTGCATGCTTAAGAGTACAATACGAGTACAATACGAGATCTATCTTCCATAGATATTCATGCACATATGAAGAACATGTCAAAGGCCTCAGCTGGTTAGAGACTTAGAGCAGTGGTAACATCTCTGCTTTGTAACTGGGAAACACAGGGTTCTTATCCTGCACAGACTTCCTAACCAATAGTTATCTGCCTACTTAAAATTCTCATAGATTGTAAGCTCATTTGAACAGAACTATCATTGTAACGTGCTGTGGAATATCTTGGTGCTATATAAATAATGATCGTTTTCATTTGGAATTTTTACATATACGTCTCTGCTGGAAACTCCATCTACCCATTGCCAGATTGTGCTCTAAGTCAGGTCCTACATGAGCCGAAGTAGTTGTACTCTACTTCTTGTATATCTTTTTTCATGCAAATTCTGTCTTTATAAAAAGAATTAAAAAAAAACAATGAAAGGGACAGAACTGCTTTAATATGAGGGGCATGCGGAAGCTACATTGTAGTGAAGATCAAAACAACCAGCCTCCTCTTTGAGAGGAAAAGTATAGAATTACCATGCTTCATAGCCAAGTGTTATTAAGGAAAAAAAAACATATATTAAAGTTAATATTCGAGACAAAAACAGTTGTTAATATATTATATTTACAGCACTTTATATTTAGCTTTTACTCATCGTTTGAATATGATTGAATGGTGTTTTCAAAGTACATTTTTTATTGAATTAGGTTTTTTTTTAATCACACAGCACAGACAATCTTTTGTTAATCATTATAAGCAATTTCAGACAAATGTTCCTTGGGTTAGATATATGGGACAATAGAAACAGTTATTATAACTAAGGTTAGTTTCCAACAACCTGACTCATGTGTTTTTATTGGGTGATCTGGGTTAGGCTATTATCCAATTGAGACAACAATAAATCTGCCAAGTGCTGTAGGTGATTGCCAGCTAAATTTGTATTTCACAGCTTGATCAAATGAATCTGGAGTACCAAGAAAAATGCTGAACATTTTATCTATGCAACGTTGCCACCCAGGTTCTATTTAACTAGACAGCCTGTAAAAAAATAAATAATTAGGGACAATAATAATTCAGTGCCAACAATGAGATGGATGGTATCTTTCCAGAAAATATTACAAACCACAACATTTAAACTGGCACTATACTCAACATTTTACTAGAATGCAGTTTTTAATGAAATATTCCACTTTTATGGATTAAACTACAAAAAAGTAGTAAACTCATTTTCTTCCTCATTTAACTAATTTTACTTCTTGTTCCGTCACTCCCTGTAATTTATCTTTCACCATATTGAGCCTAATTTCATGCCCATTATAAACAACACTTCCTGGCTTAAGGGGCCACTAAAGTCACGCAGGCCAGTTCATCTCAAAAAGTGGCCCGGGTGCAGTGGTGGTCCTGTTCTTATAACCCTGCAATATAAATATCGAAATTTTACTGGAGTGAGCAGTGCTGCATAAAAAAATATACTTACCGCTGCAGCATTTCATGTTCAGGGTGGCATGTCATCCCCAAGATGTTCCAGGAGCGCTCATGACCTGCTTTGCTGTGGAAGTGCCTGCGCACTCAGCCATTGCTTCTGTAGTGCTGTACCTTTGTACAGCCATACATACAAAGTAAACTCAAAACTGAGTTTATATAGCTGCGTCAATACCAGTGAATCATTGCCTTCACTCAGAGGTGTAACTAGAATCCACCAGACCCCAGTGCGAAAAGTTCCCTGGGCCCCACTCCCATGTGTGGCTTTCCCCCCCTGGTATAATTACCTCTCCACAGCCCCTCCATGTGTCCCTTTCCCTCTCCCCCCTGAGCCCCTCCATGTGTCTAATACCCTCCTCCCTCCCAGTGTCCCATTCCTCCCTCTCTCCCCCCTCCCATCCATGTGTCCCATTCCTCCCTCCTCTTCATTTGCCCCATAGCAACCCTCTCCCCCTCATTTGTTCCCATACCCTCCCTCTCTGTCCCATTATCTCCCTGTGTCCCATACCCTTACCTTCCTTACCCCTCCCCTCAATATGCCCCATAGCCACCCTCTCTCCCTCCTCCCCTTCATTTGCCCCATAGCCACCCTCTCTCCCCCATCCCCTCCATTTGCCCCATAGCCTCCCTCTCTGTCCCCTTCTCTCCCTGCGTCCCATACCCTTACCTCCCTTACCCCTCCCCTCCATATGCCCCATAGCCACCCTCTCTCCCTCCTCCCCTTCATTTGCCCCATAGCCACCCTCTCTCCCCCATCCCCTTCATTTGCCCCATAGCCACCCTCTCTGCCCCCTCCACTCCCAGTGTCTCATACCCTTACCTCTCTCCTCCCTCCCATTCATTTGGCCCATAGAAACCCTCTATCCCCCTCCCCTTCATTTGCCCCATAGCCACCCTCTCTGCCCCCTCCCCTTCCTTTCTCCTATACCCTTCCTGCCCCCTCCACTCCCCGTGCCTCATACCCATACCTCTCTCTTCCCTGCCCTTAATTTTTCCCAGTCCTACCTCTCTCCCCTCCTGTACCTGGCTCACCGGGTTTCCTGGTCTGACAGGAAGTGCTCTCATAGTGAACACTTCCTATCAGACCATTTGGCCACGCTACACACAGGCAGGAGGGGAGCAGCATAGCTCTCCCCTGCTGCCAGACACCCAGCATCTGCGGACCTGGGCCGGTGCGGCTGTGCTCCGGCCCAGAAGGTATCCAGGCAGCTCATGGTTGCAGGGGTAGCAGTAGATATACCACTGCCTTCAATAATGTCAATCATTTTACCAGAGTTTACAAAGTTTACCACTGGTTTACAAAGATTGCTATTGATATGAAGCCTTACATTAAAGTTACATTAAAGGTTCACCAACCAGAGCTTCATTAGTGTCTAGTGATTTTTTCATTACAAGTACACAACTGCACAGTTTCCAGAAGTGCAAGCAGACGCACTGACTGAAATGTCATTTTTGAACAACTATGTTCAAAACTATGTTTTAAAGAAATTATGCCAAAGGCGTTATTTCAGTTTTGAATGATACATTAACTATCACGTTAGACTGGTAGAAATTGTGATAAATTAAAGCATGGGAAAATTACTCCATAGAAGGGTATGTGTCTGAAGAGTGGCATTACTTACGGGATAGAATGGTAAAAACATCTATTTATATTATCCCGCAGGAGCAGTGCATTAAAATACTATGGCGATGCTACTATACCAGCTACATTATTCTGCATGGGCTAAATTCTTACTGATAATTTTATTTTTTCGGCATCTTGGCCACAAGGGTACATATAATCATTTGTGGTGGTAGTGGTGTCCAAAACTTGTCATATTTTGTCATAGGATTTCTAAAATTGTGAAGGTGGTTCTGGGCAAGCCTATCCCTTTAGACACATGGGCATATTTATTATCTAAACCTCCGGAAATCCTTTCTTACTGCCAAAAATAAATAGTCTGCTAAATTAGTATTGGCAGCCAGACATACTGTTGCAGGGGGCTGGCTTTGTATGTTGTAGCCTTCTTTATCCAAGGTAAACAAGAAATTAAAATAAATGATGGAGATATCAACTGCAATTGTTCATAACACTCCTCCACATTTCAAAAGGTTTGAGGGAATTGGGTAGATTTCGAAGGATAGGTGACCCTATGGGCTCTTATTTCTAATTGCAATGTACTCCTGAGAATCCACTTTTTCAAATGTTTGTATATATATTTTTTGTTAATTTAAATAAAAATGTTATTCGCCTACTCTGTAACAGCTTATTGTAATATAATGTCCTGTGATATATATTGCCAACTAAATAAAGATACAAAGAAAAAGCACATCAACAGATGCTTACACATAATAACCAATTCAATCGTTTTATTTTTTTTATACTGTATTGAGCAAAAAATAAAAAATAAAATAAAAGAGGCTGTGAGAAAAGTATGCTAGCTAGCACACAACCCTCTAATGGCATACCACGATTAGCATCCACTTGAAATCTCAGTTGAATTACCATTGTGTAGTAGAGGACTGTCAAGTAGCAGAGGTTAAGTGCCAATCATAAAATGTCAATGGGCATCTGATTCTATCTGGAGAGCCCATACTTTTATTTTATCTATGTAAGTATTTTGCAAGAATCTGTTTAATAATGAAAAATAAGCTTTCTTTTTGATAAAGTGGAAACAAATGCACTCTCTCTTTATGTTATAATGTGTTGTGCTTAAGAATTCTGGGGGAAAGCAATAAAACACTGACATTTAAGACTGAAGATAAGTATGACTAATGTTTGCAAATATTATTTGTTTCCCTGTTTTCTTATTGAAGTAGACAGCTGAAAAAAAGCCTGACTGATGATTACTACAATTTTTACTTTTCTCATACCTAACTGTAGAATATAAGCATACCTACACAGAGGGTAATAGTAGATAATGGCTGCTTTGATCAACGCATTCTGCTCTTTGGGCTTTATTTAGGTCATAATAAAATGTTATCCATTTATAAGGCACCACAGGATAAATAAATATAAAGCAGATCATAATGTGACATTGTTTGAAATGGGCCCAAATCCCTCTGTCCATCTCTCCTATCCTAATGTACATCTTTTCCATATTCAATATCGCTTCCATATTGTTGGTGTGTCTAAATGTATAACAGACTTTCACATCAATAATATTCTTTAAAGAAATACTATAGTCTTAGAAATACAAATATGTACCCAGAACTATAGTGCTGGAATACCTGATAGGTTTACTCCATCACCACACACATCTCGCCACAGCTGGCTGCACCTCCATGGCTGAGATCATCAACCTTGACGATCTCAGAACATGGGTCATGATGATAGTCATTCAGATAGTAAAGCATTGGGAGGCTATTGCTCATGCACGGCAAAATGCCATGCTGCGCCAATTAGCATATCATCATAGAGATGCATTAACTCAATGCATCTCAAAGGGGAGTGTGTCTCTGTGTAGCACTGAAATAGGAAGCAGCTCTAGTGGTCATCTGAGTGACTGCACCTAAGGGGTGTTACTAGGAACAGGCAGGGACTGGCTATAGGCACCAGAACCACAACAAAATTGTTCCTCCCTCTGCAACCCCCAGCCACGAAAGGGTTAAATAACCTCTTTTTCACTTACCTGGTCCAGCGCCAAGGTCCCTCTGTGCTGGTTTGGTCTACTCCTCCTCCAACGTCAGTCGATGAGGCGAGCACCACATTAGGTCTTCTCCAGAGGTAACCATTGATTCAATGCTTTCCTATGGGGATGTAGAAGACTGGATGTGGAACTCTGTGAAACAGCAGGAAGTGCCTCTAGTGACTGTCTTGTAGACAGCTATTAGAGGCAGTCTTAACACTGCAATATAAACATTTCCGTTTCACTGATTGAGATAAATAAATCAGATGCATTTTTCTTTCTATAAATTAAATTTTAGCTGTATATATTATTAATAAATCATCTAAAAAAAATTAGAACAGCCCTGACCACACCCTCGCACACAACCTTAAATTAAAGTGTTCCTTTTTACCCATTTGACATATTGCAAGGTATACCTCCTGAGAGGCGCGGTTAGATTTTAGTGATAATGAGTGGGACACAAATATGGCACCATTCCTTCCTTTCCTAAAGCTGATTTCTTACATCCAATAAAATGAATATGTTTTTTTTAAATTAAATAAGTAAATGCTCAAGATATTTTAAGTGCTTGTGTATAAAAGATTTATCAATTTCACTGGAAATCAAATATAAGTTCAGTAATTGCCATGGAGGTCACATGCAGTTGAATAAAGTCAGTATTAAACAATTCACCAATGAGCCTATTGAATATTTGAGAGGAAGGGGCAGGGTCTCCAAGTTTGGGTGAATGAATAGCAGTAATTCTCAATCCCCTACTGGGAACATCAGGAATACTGCCTCAGTTGGATAAATATAAACAAGGGACTACCTATTAATACATTAAAAAAATGTTGATAGCAAGGGAAAACAAGAGGAACTACAGTCTGAAGTGTATATACCATAAAGCAAATCAATTGAATGTTTTGATAATTTCTCCAACTTTCCCCCAATCTGAAAACACTTTTAAAGAAGAAATATATAGATAGATCAAATAAATTATCCTGAATGAAAACATAACCAAGAAAAAATAATCCCATTCAGGAGTTATGGGGACTCATTGAGACTAGAATCACAAGACTAGAGGTCAAGTGCTTGAGACCACTTTATGGTCACTAATGCAAATGTCACCATATGTATCTTTTATATTGTATGACTTTTTTTAATTAGGCAAGGGTTAAGATTTTTAATATTAGAATAGCAATGGTACATCCATTAGTATCTGTTAAATTCATGGACAGTAGCTACTTGTGCCTGCTCTCGATTCAACCATTTTCTTTAGTGATATGCCAGGAGAGAGAATTACACAGTCTCCATTTCTCCATTCTATCTTCTGGTATATTAGACTAGTTTAATGGCAGTTGTTGTACATAGTATCTGCTCCCCATTATTGAAATTTAAAAGGGGGCATGTGCCTTTGAATTTGACTTTCCTTTGTTTCAAATATTGCCCAAGTGAATCTGCCTGTACAAATAATGGCTTTGCGTACCTTTAAACAATGGTAGGTATGGATTAAGGATGGGGTGTCACTAGCGATGCCCATATTGGGCAGGTTATATGGCCGCCCCCAGCCTTAAGAACCATTCAGGGATCACTGCTGATGCTCTCTCTGCATGTACCTAGTGGCCATTGCATAGCGCAAGCATATCTAATAATGCGCTGTAAGCACATTTAAGGATTTCCCAGTGTTGTGCTACCTGGGGACAGTTCACTGGAGTACCCAAATGTGGGACACCAGAGAACTGAAGCAGGATGGCGGGATAGGACCCCAAAATTGGGACTGTGCCACCGAAAGCAGGACAGTTAGGATATCTGGCTTTGCTGCCCACTGAAAAACCCACTATACAGTACACACTTTAAAATGTGACTAAAGTTTGCAGTAAACTTCCTTTGTGTTGTTTTTTTTTTTGTGGTCAAATGTATTCATTGCTAAATAAGAGTAACATTTTGACAAATAAGAACTGAACAGAGACCAACATAAATGACTTGTTTTGTTCTTGTTGAGAACAGTTATTTTGTTTTGGCTAAATTAAACCTCCTGCTGCTTAGTAAATGTGCTGCCCTGTCCTTAATGCATTCCTTTTTTTATACAGTGTTAGAAATATTTACCATCATTATTGTTTTTCTTTAATTCTGTAACTTTTACGGGTTCTTTTACTTAACAATCCAAATAACCCATCATCGTAGATTTTACAGTACATTTCCTTCAGCAAACTAGACAGAACGTTTTTTAATAGCAGCAGCCATTTGACAATTTTATTTTTTATAATTTGTTTTATTTCTAATGCACTTTGTTATGTGTCAGTGTGGACGTGCATTGATATAGAATGCTGCATATAAATTAAACATTAAAAAGGTAGACACAGGCCGCCTTAGAAGCTCAATTATAATCTTTGGTTTTGCAGTTAGTGCCTGAAGGACACCCACATCTATTTCATATCACATGTCCTTCTTTTGAAAGATGATCATTGGGGCTCAAGTAACTTTCCAGCAGAGCACGTGAATGCATAATTTATAGATTTCTCAAAAAAAAAAAAAAGCATTAAGATCCATTCATCTTAAACCTTAATCTATTTTTTGATTTCTTTTTTTTTGCCTGCAGATTGGGACATTGGAAGATTACTATCACTTCTACCACAGTAAAACTATCAAGAGGTCCATCTTATCCAGCCAGGGCACACACAGTTTCATCTCAATGGAACCAAAGGTAAAAAGATCATCCCGTGTGTCCAAAGCTTCAGGTCGTGCATTATTAATCTGTAATGTCACACTGACAAGTGATGCCCAATTGCCATCTGACTCCAGGTGGACTGATACATTATCTGTCCTGTTTGACAGTCGAGGAAGGGACAAAGCCTAGGATTAATTAACAATAGACTATGGTCCCTGCAAATCTGCAAATTTGTGTGAGCAATGAGAAATGCAACTTTAATGCCGGTTTGTTAGAACCATAAAAGGCAGGGTTATGATGCAGGTATATATACAAATAAGTATTTTAAATGCCAGTGCAGCTGTTAGAAATTTTAGGAACCAGTATAAAACATAAATGGATTGGTGTCACCAGCCATTCCTCTTGTTTATACCGTCCTTCCCTTAGCCATTATCTATTTTAGTAATACGCAATTTGTGTAAATGGTACCTATTTTATTACGGTAGAGTTCCTGCCTGGGACAGGGAACATTGCCAGTGAAGTAGACCACGTCACTAGTGACGCCCATAATGCTGCCCATTGGCTGGCTGTCTGGCTCGTCCCAGCCTTCAAGACCATGCAGGGAACACTGCAGAACCTAAATGGTCCTGGTGCTCACGGCACAATGTGAGCACATCTAATGATGTCCCAGTGTTGTCTTGCCTGGGGACTGTTCCCTTGTGTCCCCATATGTGTTACACTAGGGAACTGAAACCAGCTGGCTGGACATGACCCAAAAGTTAGCCTGAGCTTCTCAGTGATGACATGCTGCCGGGTCCCAAGACAATAGGGGGACCCAGAAGTATTTGGTTTGACAAAGACACTTGTCCTGCTGAAACGTTTACAGGTCCAATGTAGTGAAGGAGATGACTAACTTTTACCACTGAGAAACCGAGGGCTTAGTATATGCATTAATTCTTATGATCTCTTCCCCACCCTTTGTCATATTCAGGCTTTTGTACATTTTTGCATTTTTTTCATTCACCTTGAGCTCATTGGTTCTAAATAGCTCTTGCTTTTAGACTGCTGTTGTGCTCTCCGTTACCCATTCTGCTTCCTGTTCCTAAGCATCTAGTACACCCATCTGCATCGGCTGTGTTTAACATCCATCCCAGTGGTACATTTTGTGTGGCATACTATCTGTCTGTGTGCATATCTGTGAACATACCGTATATACTCGAGTATAAGCTGAGTTTTTCAGCACATTTTTTGCTTATACTCGAGTCACTGTCTGTATTATGGCAATTTACATTGCCATAATACAGACAGGGGGCTGTGTGCGGTTACTTACCTCTCCTGTCAGCTCCCTCCTCCTCCGCGGCGGTCCGTTCAGCACCTCTGTCAGCTCCAGTGTAAGTCTCGCGAGAGCCTCGGGGTCATAGTGCGGCTCTCGCGAGACTTACAGTGTGAACTGACAGAAGAGCTGCACGGACCGGCGTGGAGGAGAAGGGAGCTGACAGGAGCTGCAGGAGAGGTAAGTGCTCTCTGCCAGCCCCCCTTCCCCCCCCACTGAGCTGCCAATGCCACTGGACCACCAGGAAAGGAGAGCCCCCCTCCCTGCCATGTATCAAGCAGGAAGGGGGGACAAAAAAAATAAATTAATAATAATAATAATAATAAAATAATAATAATACAAATAAGTAAATAATAATATAACAAAAAAAATTAAAATAATAATTTGCATCACTCTGCATCACACACACACACACACTGCACTCATACACACACACTGCATTCACACACACACACTGCACTCATACACACACACACACACTGCATTCATACACACTGCATTCATACACACTGCATTCATACACACACACTGCACTCATACACACACACACACTGCAGTCATACACACTGCACTCATACACACTGCACTCAGACACACACACCCACTGCATTCATACACACACACTGCACTCATACACACACACTGCACTCATACACACACTGCACTCATACACACACTGCACTCATATACACACACACTGCATTCATATACACACACACTGCAAATAAATATTCAATTAATATATTTTTTTTTAGGATCTAATTTTATTTAGAAATTTACCAGTAGCTGCTGCATTTCCCACCCTAGTCTTATACTCGAGTCAATAAGTTTTCCCAGTTTTTTGGGGTAAAATTAGGGGCCTCGGCTTATATTCGGGTCGGCTTATACTCGAGTATATACGGTATGTGAATTAGCCTCAGTCCAGAATTTAGGGGGAGGGAGATCATGAAATACTGTAGTCTTTACTTAATGTATGCTTAAAAATGTTTCAGTTGGCAGCTTTGCCATTAGCTACCTAACAGCATGACATTTAATGTAAAAAGCAATGCATAGCTTAGAACCAACACAAGACCTTGAATTACAGATATGTAAAATTTTAAATGCAAATTGCCTCAGAAGTATACTACATAAATCATACTGCAACATAATTTATTAATAGCATTACATTAATGTAAAGAACAACATCGCTTTTTAACAATTGCATTTAAGAGGGGATATATGGTGTAACGGATCCCCTATACTCCGGCGGAGTATATCTGTTAGTAGTCTCCCGAATCCCAAGTGCTGCAGTGATTATAGCTCTACTGTTTCCAGCAGAGTAGTAATTAGAGCTCTCCAATCCCCCAAACATGAGCCTAGACTTCATGAAGGGGTAAAACTAATGTGTTTAATGGGAGCCACACACGGCCTTTTATGTAACTTACCCATGCAAGGGGTTTCATTAAACATATTCCAGGGGCATTCCCCGCTGGACCTGATAGGAGACTAGTTACAAGCAAACATTCCAAACACTCCTCCCCTGTGCTGGAGAGATAATTACCTGAGCACACAAACATTTAAATTATTTCTCAGGTACAAAAACATACAATATAACAAAACACCCAAAAAAAACCCAAAACACATGAAAACCCCACAAAAGTCACATCTCCTGGTAGCCCCGATCTGGGTGACCAACATATCCAAAAATCACCCAGATTGGTTCGGGGGTTCGGGATTTTCATGGAAGTCACATTTTTGACCAACCATGCACATGGTCCTATGCCCAAAACAGTTCCAGGGAATCAGGGCTAATCAGGTCTAGTTCGGTAGTTTTTAATACCGAATGGGAAGCAAGTAAAACAGAAAGTTTATAAGAGGTTCCTGGACTCGGGATGAGCACAGCACAAGGAAGGAAAAATAGGGGTTTTGTCACATATGGAATTTGTTTAAAGTTCTAATTAAAAACCTTAGGATAAATATTGTAAACAGCATGGTAAAAAAAGAAAATATGATGGATACTCAGTAAGACATTTCTGAAATGGAGGCCCTCGGTGAGTTATTGTGTCTCTCTCATTGAATTCATTTTGCAGTATGGTCTGTGCTGGTAAGTTAAAAAAGCCTTACATTTATGTGTAAAGTGCTGTGGCCATTTGATATTTGATGTGCTTATGATGCAGAACTACCCTTACCATGTTTAAAGACATTTGGAGTATTTTATGAAGAGGCTTGCTTATGAGACAATAAACTACCCAATACTGAAGGCTAAAACGATGATACAGATTATAAAAATTCTCAAACCGTATTTAAACTAAAACTGATGCCTAATTAATCTCTCAGTTTATTATAAAGTTCATAGCTGGACAGCTAATGAAAAATTCCACATAGTACAGGAGAAATGCCAGGATAGATATGCCAGGTCTTGAGTTTCGTTGTGTTACTCATAGTGTCCCTTTAAATTATATTGTACAAAAACTTTAAAAGTTTAGCATGCAAAAGATGCAGGATAGTAATGAGGCCAAAACCTGCCAAATGAAGTATTGTTGCCCAGAGTGTCCCTTAAAGACTGCTTTCAAGGCAAAATGGCTCGTAGATGTTTATGTGGAGTAAGGTGGCTAATAAGTATACAGTTATAACAACTTTCCCTGATTTGGGTGCCCAAGTAATTTCAGTAATTTAAATGGTCACTCCAAGCACCATGAACACGTAAGTGATTTGAAGTCTGTATGTGCAGTCCCTCCTCCTGCAACGTTTGTGAGTGGTGTCACCAGGAGAGTACCAGACTCTAGAGAGAACGTGACCCCCTTGTGGGATCTAAAGTAAGCTTTTCCCGTCTTTCAATTTGTTTGTTACAGTGTGTTATGACATTTTTTGGGGGGGTCTAGGTAACTTTTTAACCCCTTAAGGACCAAACTTCTGGAATAAAAGGGAATCATGATATGTCACACATGTCATGTGTCCTTAAGGGGTTAAAGGTCCCATGCAACCTCCTCCATTTCCCCATTGTTCTAGAGCAGGGGTAGACAACCTTTGACTCTCTAGATGTCATAGACTGCATCTCCAATAATTCTCTAACAGCCATAATGCTGGCAAAGCATTCTGTAGTCAACAACACCTGGAGTGCGGAAGGTTGCCCACCCCTGGTCTAGCTTAATCAGAGAATACAAAGGTCTCTTCATATTAGTTTTAACATAAACACGTCTTCTTATACAGTCGTCTTGTTGCGGTGGTTATTTGAAGTCTCCATGCTACCATGAGGCAGTGTTTTTAATATTTCTCTAATTAACACAAAGTTATCCTGCAGCAATTCAGTTTATAAAAGAGGTAACATAACTTGGTATGCATTGATTTAATAAACTGTTAGTCTGTGGCAAACTGTATAAAGACCTTCATCATGCTGGTTTTAAAGGGTAATTAAGGACACAGAAAAATCTGTGTGGTTTTGTCCCATTACACAAGAAAGTCCTATTAATATTTCTTTAATGTTTACATCTTATTTTGTTCACAGTCTTGACATCAAAAACTGTGATCTTCATATCATTGCTATCAAGCCTTTTTATTATGGTGGAAAATAGTTTTATACCATCATTTATAAATCGTCAATATACTATGAATATCTATGCAATCACAGAAAAACAGTATTCATAAAACCAAACATTTTAGACATTTTAATTTCCGTAATGCGTAAATAGATAGCTTTTATCCCATCCAGACATTGCTGTATTCTGCATTACTTTGACATGCACTGGGATGTGTCTTTAATACGATATAATGTTATAGAAAATCTAGTTATATCATAACATGCACACATTAAAACAAACATTTTCTGTAGTGCTGTAGAGAATATTGGTTCAGTATTTGTTGTCGAAATAAGGTGACTCTGTATGATAATTTGATTTATAGAGGGAATAATTTGAATCAGGTATTCCAGACAATAAATTAACCATCAAGGTCTGCTCTTCAGAAGTTTCTCAAGTGAATTATGCCCTAATCAGTGATAGGAACGGTGATATTTATGGTTCTCATCCATCCAGTATCATGCAAGTAGAGTAAAAATAACGGGAAACTCACACCTCCCAACTTTTAAATGGGACACTTTAAATATAGGAGTGTGGCCACGGGCAGGGTTGTTATGAAAATGTTAAGGTAATAATAATGTATGCTAATAACAATGCATGCAAATTAAATGTAACATAGAGAACATAATCAATATATCTTATATGACACAGTTTTACAATCTGATTTACGCAGACTGATTTATAAACACATTTATTGTAATTTAAAGACAGATTTCTGTGAGTATGGTATGAGAAATCTCAGGGACTTTACAAAGCCATCAGCTGGGGTCAATAACCCTCCAATAAAAAACACACTTCCGGATGCAAACATACACGGATGCACTGACACAAATACACAGTAACACAGTCAGACAATCACACAAACTACACATTGTCAGACACACATTCAGAAACACACCCACACACACACACACACACAAAGATGCACAATGTCAGACACACACAGTGTCAGACACATAACTACACAATGTCACACACACACACACACACTGATGCACACTTTCAAACATACAGCTACACAATAACAGACATACATTCACAAAGACAGCTATGCGCTATCATATATATATATATATATATATATATACACACATACATACATATATACATACACACACACAGCTAAACATTGTCAGACACATTCAGATGCACAAAATGTCAGACACATACACCCAAAATCCCAACCCTTTTAACCCTTTCCATTCATACAGAGCCCCTTGTCTCCCTTACCATTTTTAACGTTATCATTTTTTCCCCAACTTCTGCTTTTTTTAGGCAAATAGTCTTCTTGCCCTTTCCTCCTCACCCTCTCAATTTCTACCTTAATTCGTATTAAAACAGCTGTAAATGCAGCCCAGCCTCAACAATGAGGCTCAGGTGTGTGGGAGTCATCTTGAAATCTCTCCGCCCCTTTCACGCAGACACTCCCAGTAATGCTGGGAAGGTGTTATATGCTAGTCACTTATTGGGTTTTTAAGGTTCAATGAAAATAGAAATCAGTCTATGTAAATAAGATACAATGTTCCTGTTCTAAATTACATTTTAGTTGCATAAATTGTAATAAGTCAGTCATCTAAAATGTCTCAGAACCGCCCCACGCCTGGCCCCAAACCCACACACCCCTAAAATGAAAGTGTCCCTCTTTGTCCATTTGAGTTGGTCAGTATGGAGGTCTGATGAGGAGAATCTTCTGTCTCCTCAATTGCAAAGTGTTAGAGGGCTTATCTGGGCCCCAGTACTCCGTTGGGCCCCTAACTTAGGTACTGGTTGTACCCTCCTGACAGCAGTCTTACTTGATACTAGCACTATGCCATCTGGACAATCATGTTTTAGATTAAATGAACGACAATGCTTTTCATATAAAGAGGGTGGATAAGAAAAAAGATTTGTTTAAAAAATATATTTATATATGTATATATAAATTTTCTTAATTATTATTTTTGATTTATATCAGATTTGTCTTGTTTAAATTAGATTTAGTTTAATAAATTGCTTTTGGGGGAAAAATCTATGTATCGGTAATTTTATTTTTACTTCTAGAATACTTTATATTCTAAAAGTTAGTCAGCATGAAATATGGATTAGTTATGTAGCATTAAGCTGTATATTCATGCAATATTTAAATTTTTTTGTAAATTAACTCCATTAATCCAAGTGCCCGCAAAGATAAGCACTTTTTCACATCACAAATGTGAACATATAAAGTTACATGGTTATTCTGCAAACCAATGGAGAGTTTTAATTTAAGTTGCTCTCCAGATATGAAAGACTACCATGTTAAACTGGAGATAGATCACTTTGCAATAATTTTATCATTATCTATGTAGTTCTAATGGTATATAACAAAATCAGTTCTTATATAACTGTTAAACTAATCTGACAAGTTATTATTTTAAATATGAAACCGTCATCTGGTTGCAAATATTAAACATTGAAACCACCACCAAGAATGAGTCTTTACATTCAAATCATGAGTTAAATTAAGTCTTACTGAGCAGTGGTTTAAATCAAATGCACCCTGGTTTAAACAGTGACTTTTAACAATGAACACAGTCCAAATGCAAATAGAAATAAAAGTGTGCTTATCTTGTTACATTATGGAGGTTATAGAAAAGAAAGGCATTTTAATTAATTTTAATGTATTAGGCAAACGAATGTCTAAATTAGTTAAAGACCACTATAGTGCCAGGAAAACAAACTCGTTTTCCTGGCACTATAGGGTCTTTAGGTGTTTGATGTGTCAATTCTGCTTTAAAACATAGACATGCATCCTTATATAACTAAGTGATGCCGTAGTGAGATACACCTGTGCATGGAGATTACAAATTTGCAAATCATATTTGTCTTTCTTTACAATGAACAAATTTATCTAAGGGGAAGGGGAAGGGACATACCTCCAAATTGTGGAGGATATGAAATTAGTAGGAACAGTCCCTTAAAGAGGTTCTTCAGTTCAAGGTGCTATGTAGGGGAAAAAGATGATAAAAGGACATATAGTGTAGTATTTTAAAAAAACTTCAAATAACTTAACTCTAGATGTAGCACCTGATCCCTCCTGTGGATATAGGTCTGAAATGTTGATCCAATAGGGTATAGTTTGCCTATTTAATACAAACATAATTAATACACTAATATAGTATGTCAGTATGTGCACTTATCCAAAGTTAGTGATAAACTGGGTATAAGTGCACACTCACATTTAATGGAGCCTTCAAGAAGTTCATCATACAAGGCCTATGGTTTTGTTCAATCCAAAAGCATGGGTATATTCACCACCAATGGAATTGATGAAAATTCAGGAGCTGAAAAGTTTGCTCTGTCTAAGAGTGCTTTCAGGAGAAAAATGCTGTTGAAACTTTCTGTTACATTATGTTTTAACTAGTAATTAATTCAATTAGTAAATAAAGACTAGTAATAAAGCAGTTTTCTCAAATCAAAGTATCTCTTCACCATTCCTTAAGTTTGACAAGGGCTGTTAAAGGTCTTTGCGAAAAAAACTTAGCTAAACATAACTTCTCTTTTGCCCCATGCTAATTTCTACCAATAAATTTCTCATTTATCACCCATATCATCATATACCATTTCCCTTATACTATACTTTCATTCAGTTTGACATATCAGCCACTTTACTTTGTTTTGTATATCCATATAAAATTAACTGATCTGTCACAAGTTTTAAGTATCTGTTATGCCAATAACTTTTCCTCCCTCATTATGGTAATCAAGTTTATTACATTACAAACCGGTATATATCGTTACCATAAGCCCTTTTTACTTTAAAAATGAAACGTGTATGAAATACCAAATTTTTCAATATTTGTGTCATGTTTGACATAACAAGAACATGAAATGGTTCTGCCTTTTATTAAAACTTTCCTGAAAATAATATTTATTGGTATTAAACTTTACGTCTAATTTTAATATAGCAATATTTTTGTTTTGGGGGTTTGAAGGGGTATACCATTTAAACTGTTCTGCCATTTTTATGCTATGATGAGATGGATTTCTTAGCAATGTCTCTAAAAATGTTTTGATATCAACATATGTTACAATTTTGTACATAAAAGGGTCAAGATCAGTTCATTTACTAATTGGGGAGTTTATCAGCAACACATTTTTGTTGAGGTCTAATTTTAATTGCCAGGGGATAAACTCATATAGATAAGATAGGTCCAAGAAAACAGAAGTCATGTAATTCCAGAACACTTCCTGTTCTCACATATAACGCTTTTTTTTTTTTTTTTATATTGCAAGACGGTATTTTACATCTGTCTACGAAAAATAGTGTTTATATAGTTTGTTAATGCATGTAATAAACAAATAAAATATTATTTATATGCACAGGGCCGGTGCAAGGATTTTTGGCTACGCAGGCAAAGATGCATTTCGCCGATCCCCCCTCCCCCTTAAAAAAATGTGTCTTCACCTGTGTGTCTTGTAACCCCCTTTTTGATTTTCTTACCCTCTTTGGTGTATTTTATCCTCTCTTTACACCCTCTTGTTGGTCTCTTATAACCCTCTTGTGTATCTCTTTCTTTCCCCAGCCCCTTTGAGTGTCCCTCCCCCCATTCTTTTTGCGTGTCTCTTTCTTCCCCCAGACCCTTTCTGTGGCTCTCAGCGCATTTTGTGTCATTTTTTTTCCATGCAATATAGCCAGATATATAGCAACAAACAACCATACAGGCACTCAGTCCCAGAGATATGCAGGCACACAATCAAACAAATACAGGTACACAGCCATACAATCTACACATACAAACTCGGACACTGTCCCACAGACACAGGCATACAAAGACATACATACACAGGATTATAGTCATACAGATAAAGGCATACAGAGCAGGGGCTGAGGGAGGGGGACAGGGGCTAAGTAGGGGGACAGGGGCTGAGGAAGGAGGACAGGGGCTGTGGTGGGGCTGCTTAAAAAAGTAGATGAATTAAAAAAACTTTTAAAAAAGCGTATTTCCCCCCTCCCCTTCTCCTTGAGGCTTACCTTGGGCCAGGGAGGGGTGGTACAGGATCTGGAGTCTGGAGCCAGCACACAGCAGCCTGGGAAGTCAGCCAGCCTCTCCTGATGATGTCAGGAGGAGGGAGCATGACTTCCTCTGCTCTTCTACCAGAATCCCCAGCGGTCCTGGGAGAAGAAGAACAGTGGAAGTCGTGCCCCCTCCTCCTGACATCATCAGGAGAGGGAGGCCGACTTCCCTGGCTGCAGGCTGAAGGGAGAGCGGTAAATTGAAAAATCCAGATTCTTAAATTATATGTCAACCTCTGACTTAAAATAATTATTTTTCTGTATATTCACCATGTGTGTATGAAACATTGGATGAGAGAATGGATACCCCAACATAAGTTGGGCTGCGGGCATAAACTCCCTTAGTTAAGGGCATCAAGAGTTATTTATGCATGTGAAAATGCAGATTTCCATCCACATTTGCTCATCTTTGCTTGGCAAGCGGATCCTGCAACATGGTCCTTATTTCCATACCTCCTTTAAGGTGAGGTATGATTTTAATGATACCAAAAAAATAGTCCTGCACTTAAACTCCCATCACTCTTGGGCAGCAGCAACGGCCATAGTACACATCAGCCCCAATACATACAGTAAAAAAGAAAAAAAAAGTTACCTGCGCTCTCTCCTAAATCCCTATGTATATTCAAACAGTTGGAGGTTATTTAGTTACTCCAATGGCCTTTGGAGGGAATGCCGTCTGCCAACGTCAAGGCAGACCCCCTCAGCTGGGTCCTAGACTGATCTTTCACCTTGCTTCCTTGAGCTTCTGGCAAAGATATCTCTAATGAGACAGAGATGGGTATTTTTTTATATACACCCCTATATACTTATTAACCCTTATTAACCCTTAAAAAAAAAACTAGTCCTGCGCTCAAACTCCCATCACTCTTGGGTGGCAGCAATGACCATAGTACACATCAGCCTCAATAAATACAGTAAAAACCAAAGAAAAAAAGTTACTTGCACTTTCTCCTAAATCCCTATGTATATTCAAACAATTTGAGGTTATTTAGTTACTCCAATGGCCATTGGAGTAACTATATAACCTCCAATTGTTTGAATATACATAGGGATTTAGGAGAGAGCGCAAGTAACTTTTTAATGATTTTTTTTAATGATTTTTTTTTTTTTATGATTTTAATATCGAGTAAGGGCATAAAGTTTCTATCACTCCTTCCTTTCACAAAATCCCTCTCGTTATAAAGAATGTTGCTTTTTTACTTACTTTAGTATAAAAATCTAGATACAGAGCAAAAGGAAAGTATCTCTGTATAACATGCATTCAGGAAAATAGTTTCCTCTGTATAAATGAGCATACATCTACATCACACATTCTCTCCTCTTGACCGGTGACATTTGTCTTTTACACAATTGCGCCTGTGTCTTGGTTTCACTGAACTCCTCCCATTTCCATTTCCCCTATACACTAAAAAAAAAATACTTACTGTATAGATTTATTAATGTATCCCAAATGTTTTGCCATAACATTTCCTCGGTGTATGTAATCTGTCAAACTGAATTGTGATCATTAAATCAATATCAATTATTAGAGAGATCTTTTCATGTTAGTGCAGATGATGTTTCTTATTGTAAGCTAGTTTCAGCAGGGCCTTCTTAACCTCTTATATATTTTGTAAGTCAATTACTTGTCAAATATCCCCCCATTCTATAATTGTAAAGGGCTGCGGAAAAATGTTGACGCTATATAAAGAATAATTATTTATTTAGCACAGCCAAAGGACCTGTCATGGACCTGTTTGTTCATTGAGTGATTCTGAATATAGTAAATGGCGTGATTGCAGTAATGCCATATGCTTAATGTGTAATAAATAGGCCAAGCCCCTAAGAGCCCCCAGTTTATCCACATGTGGACGGACACTAGCAGGCACGAGATTATGATTAACTATATGGAATATATGTTTCATGTCAGCATTGGGACATGGCCCAGTATTTCACACATTTTGTATAATCACTGTGCTGTATAACACTTAGCAAATGTTTTCCTTGTTGGCAGGTCGAGTGGATACAACAGCAGGTGGTTAAAAGAAGGATAAAGAGAGATTATAAACAGAATAATGTGCAGTCCACTTTTTTCAATGACCCTAAATGGCCAAGCATGTGGTACATGGTAAGTTTCTTTATTTTATCAAAAGTGTTGTTCTAATACATTTTGTAAAACAGATTTGAAGGATACAATTAACGTGTTATATTTTTGTATTTGTAGTATGTTGTATTTTTAGATCCCAACTAGACAGTGCAGTCAATTAGCGCTAGTTGCTAAAAAAAAATTATATGAATTACTTTCTTAATCTTATGCCTAACATACCTTGTCCAGTAAAAAAAAAAAAACGAATCTGAAAATGTGACAGTATTTCACTTATTCAAGGGTACATATACATTGGCAGTTTCCTGCTTGGACTGCAACTGGTGATCACTTAGGTTAAGTTAAAGGGACACTATAGTCACCAGAACAACTACAGCTTAGTTGTTTTGGTGACTATAGTGTCCCATGAAGAGGAACTTTTAACTGTTTTATAGTTTTATATCATTCAATTAAGTGTGTGGGTTATAGCAGTTTTTCTCAACCTTTTACGGAGAAGTACACCCGAAGATCTAAAAAAATTCCCCCTACCTAGAGAAAGTAAATTCTTATGATTTAAATTCAAAATGAAATGTATAGACACTGATAGTTAAGTTAATCCCATATTGGAGAACAAGGCGGATTAAACGTTACAGAAAACATTTTTTTAAAATAAATATGACATGATGTGAATAATAGGAATAGTGTATGACTAGTAATCTACAGTATAAAAGTCACAAAGTGAAAATATAACACACATAAAAGTTACACACAGAGGATACTGACACACAATGACACTGACACACAAAAAAAACACAAGAAGCTGACACATACACGTTTACACCCAGAGGACACTGACACACACATTTACACACAGGAAACTGACACTCAAATTTACATACAGAGAAACTGACACAAACACATTTACACATAGAGGACACTGACACACGCATTAACACACAATGGATACTAACACACACATACAGAGGACACTGACACACAAACATATTTACACATGAGGACACACATACTCACTGAGAGACATATTTACTGAAACACACACTCACTGACAGACACTTCCTAAATTGTCACACACTGACAGACACACACACAGATAGATACATACACATTCTCACACACTTAAGTCCACCCAGTCTCCCAATGTTTGGAAAAGCTAGCATGGATCCTTTCCTTGGGGTCCAGTGTTGGGCTGTGCTGTCATCTTCATAACCTTCCAGCACTGGTCCCTTGTGTGCGGTTTAGTAATGGCGGGGCCGAAGTGACATTATAAAATGACTCCTGGCATCATCGTTGGGTGCGTGAAGGAGTAGTGCTGGAAGATCATTATAGTACAGCTCACTTGCCACTTCTGACTCCATTCTCTTTCAGCTGGCCACCTCTTTGCATAGCTTTGCATGTAGTGTGCATACCCCCTACCCCCTTGGGTACGTGTACCATATGATGAGAAACTAGGGGTTATACCAACATTATTACATTGACATTACTTTATCTGGGTTCAGGGTGACTAAAGTGGACCTTTCACCTCTGAGATGCTCGACTATTTACATTTATTTTAACAAACCAATACATTTATTTGAAATTCCTGTTAGTGAATGAGCGAGTGCCCTGGATCTTGTATGTGGTATGAATTGTCCCCAGCAGCACCCTTATACCGTATGCTTGTTCAGATGAGCGCAGCCCTATTGGTTTCAGCGCACTCACTCATTCGCTAAACAGCATTTGCAAAGCTAACAAAATGATATCGTTTTAAAAAAACAAACTAATATAGGCAAAAATAACAGTGGTTTAGTTATAGGATATGATTATACATTGCATAAGCCGAAATATACATGTATACATATATCACGTAAGGTTTGTATTGTTCCTTATATAGTGTGTAATGGACCAATGAAATAGACTTCATTATGAAATTGAACTTGAAGTTCAAACATGTATATAAACAACATAAATATGAATATCTTTTAATTTCTTTGTACTGAATTCTTGCATCTTGGAAAAAATGACATAAAGCTCTTCATGGACGGTCAAAACTGACCATCTTGAATCAAAAATGTATCAATCATGTATTCTGATTGACTGCTTGGTGCTTTCAGACCATAAGGTTACAGCTGGAATCCAAGCCATGGTTAGTGACCAGAATATCCATAAATGCAGATAACTAATGCCAGATTCAGTCTTCTGTAAAATAAAGTAACTGAGATATTAAATGCTGAATATGCTATTGTGTAGTAATAATATGTGTACCAGAACGTTTGTTACTGCATCAAGTGAATGTTCTTGTTTGGACAAAGATCTATATTTATAAGTTCAAAAGAAGAGGAAATAAGATGCAATAGTCTAATTGGAAAAATCCTACAATATGAATGTTAGTCTCCTTATGTCAAATGCTCTTTTATTAACAGAGCACTAACTCAGTCACCCTTCCTCTTGCACACTAAATTCTTTTCCGCTATAGGTCAAAGATTTTGGCATATGTTGACATCAATGAGCAAGTTATGGTTACATTAAATACAACACAATAAAAATAAGTTCCCGCCCATTCTGTGATGCTTCATTGACGCACTGTGAGTTGTGAGTAACGGAGGAGGAGTTTCGGCGGTTATTTCCCGCCCCTCTCCCTCCCCGCTCACGTGACTTAGTGATGCTGTACCTACCACGTGGGGTATAGGGAAGTGGATTGGTCGGCATAGGTTGCTGACAGCTGGGCGGGTTTTTCGTTCGGACCAATGCCTAGTAAGCGCTTGTTATGGGAATCAGCTGATATCGGTCTGCATAATTACATACCGGCTATTTAAGGAGTGGGAGGTATGCCTTTGGTTTCTTGTATTTGCCCCTGACGACGGCGTCTAGATACGCTGAAACGCGCGTCGGGCTTTCTTTTGATTTTATTTAAATCTATTTTGATTTCTTTTCACCATGCACTGGGGTTGTGGGTGGTAGCACTTGGGAATTTTCTCTAGTCCCTCGTTAGATGTAGCAGTAATGGTAGGCATTAGCACCTTGCTATGCTGAGGTAACTAGGGATCCTTTGTAGACATTTAGTTGTCAGCATGAGGTATAGACAGAGAGACTAGGGTTACCTTAGATTGTGTGTGATATACATAGATGGTGTGTCTTTTTGTCTTAAATATATACACACACTAGGTTTATATCCTCTCTCTAGTCCTCGCTTTTGGATTACCCTTGAGAATTACCTGCAGCTGTGCTATTGCTATGAAGCCTACCCTATTCTAGTATCTACTTGATAGGAGACTATGTGTTTTTAGCTTTACCAATAAATATTTTTCTTTTAACGATTTAGCACACTCTAGAGGGTTGTACAACTTTTTCCCGGCACCATACCCATTCGGGCATGTGTGTCGGTGAATTAGTATTTTCTTTTTTCTTTTTGTCTACTAAATTAATTAAGGGTTACCCCCTGTGTACCAGTACAACCTGGTGACTTGCCATTTTTCTGATTTCAGGTTACCAATTGGAACCTAAATCGACCTATAGACAATAAAAATAAATTGATTTTAAAGCAATGTTCCGGAAATTATTTTTGCTTTAACTGTTGTAAAAATTATAGCTTCTTCTAAGTGTTTTCACCTAACTGAATTAGCCTCCTTGTCAATTCTGCAGGTTTCATACTGTTATAGTGATGGGTTTTTCAAAAGTGATAAAGTCTGTAGATAAGGTGATCAAGGTTTACTGGTAGATATCTATTTAATCATAAAAGTAGACTATTGATCAGAGCCCAGACTGTCGTCATCCAAATTAACTCATGCAAGGGGTATGCTGCTCTCAAAAGTTTATGTGCATTTCAACTTGTAGCTGCTCTAGGATGACCATCATGGGAAATATAAATAATGGCCACCAGCTCTTTGGAATTAGGGCACTTTCTAGTATCTAATTATGTGAGTACATATGTATTCAGGCATCCCTTCCATAGACCATTAGAGGTGTATACACTTTCATGATGTTCAGTCATGTTTTATGGGGATGAAACTTTCAGCAGATTTTCATTTCCCCTCCCCCACATGACTCCTCTCCTGCAACTGTAAAAAAAAAAAAACTAAGTTCCCAGTGAATACTTTTCTAGCAAACTATTTCATTACCCCTACTTAGACCCTTTGTGTCACTATATCCCACTCCCTCTAGCATGTAAGCTCATTGAGCTCATTATTATTATAAAATGATAATAATAATAATAATGCTATGGCCTTGGTATAATGTATGCAGGGGGAAAAAAGCATGAGTAACTGTGCATCTCATGTTTCAGACAAATGATGTGACTACTTTTTTTATTTTATTATTTTTTATCAATGGGACACGTTGATGAATAAAGCATGTATGCACTATTAATAACTGAAAGCTGGTATGCAGCTCACAGCTATACAATGTGAAATATATTGTGATTAAGTAGTTGCAATGTGACAATTTGGTGAAGAGAGAGCCCTTTGGTGAGTGTCGGCGAGGTATAAGGTCCGTAATAAAAAAAAAAGAGGGAAAAGAAAGAAGAGAAAAGAGGAGTGTCAGGGAGAATAAAGACGTATACTAATTATTTCTACATCACTCAGATCCCTCTCCTAAGCAGACACTACACATGTAGTCAGGGCTGTCTTTAATTTTGACCTGGGCAAAGCATTTGTTGGGCCCCCTGGACACTGTCCCCCTTCCCCAGGCGTGCAATCACGTCCTCCACCCCAACGCAGTGGTGGACCTAAAGTAGAAAGTTGCGAGAATTTTTTTGGGCCTCCCTTTCGCACGGGTGATTAAAAGGTAGATACCCATCTGTCGTGCAACTCCAGATATGCATTGACAGCTAGGGCTCTACCATTTGTTTTCAGGTTTGTATTTAGCACTAAGCAGTTTGTGTGTTTGAATGTTAACAGGTTTTTGTATGGAATACGTTTGTATGTGGTGTTGGCGTGACTGCAAGCATGTATTTATGTGTAGTGTTCGTTTTTGAATGCAGGGGTGTATTTACATATAATTTTGGTGTGTAACACAGACGTGTGTTTGTACATAGTGTTGAAGTTTGAATGCAGGGGTGTATTTGTGTGTACTGTTAGTCTGTGAATGCTGAAATGTATGCACATATAAACACACAGACATGTATACACACAGATATACACAATGGCACACATGTAGATATACAGACACATATACACACTGACACACATGCAAATACACAGACACACACATAGACCAAAACACACAAAGACAACATACAGATACACACAGACTTCATACAGACACACACAGATATACACACTCTAACATATATACTGGCACATATAGAGACAGACAAACTGATACACACACACACAGACATACTGACACACACACACAGACATACTGACAGACATACTGACACACACACTGACAGACATACTGACACACACAGACACACACACACACATAGCATTTACACTTTTAAACCCACCATCCAGTTTCCTACCATGGAGGCTGGCTTCCCTGCTCGTGGCTGAAGGTGTTTGGAGTTGGAGTCTGGCTCTCTTGGCCAGCCCCCTTCTACTCTGCCTACTCTTCTCTCCGGCACGCGCTCCGCTCTATGTGGGAGGAAGTGACGCGCGGTCGCCACTTCCTCCCAGATGGCGAGGGGCCCGGATTGATTGTGGTTAAAGCAAAGTTATATGGGAAGTATTAAGATGATGGTGTTTGATTATTCATGTGTGATGCAATTTTTTTCCTGTACAGTATATGATTATCCAGAAAAAATAAATAAAATCAAGTCCTGTGCTAGTAGACTGTCACGTTCACAGTAAATGATGTGGAACACAACTGCAGATTTCTTAGGACTTTGATCTTTTATTAAGACACTTAGATGGAACTGAGACTTCAGTTCCAGAATTAAAGTTACTGTTTCTTTAAATAATAAACGGTTTGTTTCATTTAGCATTGACAAGGTTCAGAATTCATTAGAGTCCGTTATTCTTGTTAACAGTTCAAATTATAAGAGATTATATACATTGGAATAATCAGTAGCAAGAATGATGCAGCAAAACTTATATAGTACTTGTTATGATGGATGCTGTAGCAGGCTTGCTGAACAACTTGATAGCAGACCTTAGTATGAAGAAATAAGATTATCTGTAGCAAGACAGGTACAGCTGAACTTGAATAATACTTGATTTGAGGAAAGCTGTAGCAGGATTGCTGGACAACTTGATAGCAGACTTTAGTATGAAGAAATAAGATTATCTGTAGCAAGACAGGTACAGCTGAACTTGAATAATACTTGATTTGAGGAAAGCTGTAGCAGGCTTGCTGGACAACTTGATAGCAGACTTTAGTAAGTTGAAATAAAGCTTTAGCATTGTTAGCTCTCAACTCAGAGAATGTAAGTTACTTAACTTCTTGAAGTAGAGGGATTGTGTCCCCAGCTCTCCTCAGAGGCGGTTGCTTCAGTGAATGGTTGCCGAGAGTGCTGGTAGCTGTCTGCGATGAGGAGAGAAGTTGGGGACTTGAATATTCCTCCAGTCCGGTCTAGTAGCGAGTGGTCGTCTCAGCGAGGTATGTGAGCCGGTGAGTTTGGCGAGGTACGCGTTTCAATAATCCAGCGTCTATCAGCTGGTGCGGTCGCATTAAATAGCAGACCGCGGCAATGGGGGTGTGGCTAAGCTCCGTCAAACCCGGAAGTATGAGGAGACATCGGGAGGCTTAAGGCCTGACATAGACAGAGCAACATGTTACTCATTATTGCTGTGAGGAACACGTCATTCTCAACAAGGGTGAATTTGCACTTGCCAAGGCTGAATTTGCACTCGCCTCTGGCTAGTGCGTGTGAATGGAAATTTCAAAGCATCCCTGTGGTTATCAGTACTTGCCCTACTACAACCACTCACTTCACTTCAAGGTTTAAAATTTGCCCTTCAAACCTACCTATCATTCACAGGGTAAAATAATGGATAAGATATTGCATTACTATGTGTTTTGATGTACCAGTCATTCACAATATAAACAAGTATTCCTTCTCCTCAATATTAATGTTGTGTCTTTGTGCTCATTATATAAGTGCTTTCTTATTCCCATTATTGTTTTTATTAGGAAACATTAATTTTCATGTAAATGAAGTAGGAAGTCCTGCAATGTAGTTCCTTTTTAATACTTTCTTAATTCATCCTCTAGCTCCAGGTGAGTTTAGTAAACACAGACTTTGCCATCAGCGGTTTTAAAACAGTCAAAATAAATTGGAAATTGGTGTTAATCACTCACTTTTCTCATTTTGTTAAAGTTCATTTGATGAAAGCACAATTTTACAGAAATGAATAAATAATGCACAATACACATGATTTTGTTATCTAGTTAGCATTGGAGAAGAACGCCATTGGATTTATTTTGTATGATTGATGGGTTCATATATTTATTGGTTACCCATATTTGTTATTGTTATTATGTCATCCATGTCAATTATATTTTTCATGCAGTAATTCTGTAAGTGGTTACAGTTTATATATGTCATTAATAAACTAGATACTGTTGGCAGATCGCACCACAGCACTGTAAAGGATAGTGTTGAATAATTTGTGCAGTGTACCAGGGGCGTACCTAGAGCATTTGGCACCCGGGGCTGGTCCTATTTTTGGCACCCCCCCCAACTTTAAATGTAAAAAGCAACCCAATTTTTTTTAAATGTATTTAGCACTGAGCAGTGTTTGTGTGTGAATGTATGCATGTTTTTATATGAAGTATGTGTGAGTGAATGTAGGGGTGTGTTTGTATGTAGTGCTGGTGTTTGAATGCAAGCATGCATTTGTGTGTTGTGTGGTATTTGAATGCAGTGATGTGGTTATATATAATGGTGGGGTTTGTATGTAGTGTTGAACGTTGCAATGCGTGAGTATATTTGTGTGTAGTGTTGGTGAGATTTTGAGATGTCTGCACATATACACATACACGGACATACACACACGCAGAAACACTGTGCTCTGCATGCTGGCATCTGTCAACACATTTGCATATAATTCACATTAGCCACCCAGATTTCTTGTTGTGGGCTGGCTGACACCTCTTAACTTCGATCTTTGTTTAGAAGATAACTCCCCTATTTGCTATCCTTATGTGGGCTTGCAATATTTAAGGACACCAAATAAGGGAACTATCTGCTAAACAGCACCCTCATTTGGTATCTTTAAATATGGAAATCTCGCATACGGCACCAATTCAGGGAATCATCAACTAAACAGCTAAAGGATCAAAATTTAAAAAGCCGGGGGGGGGGCGGAGCCTAGCTTCCTAGCAGAGTGGACGTGCTGCACAATAACTCCTGCAAGCCAGCAACTAAAACGGGGGATATACCCCAAATCATCGCACGCACACCGCTGGGAAGGTGACTACAGAGTGGGGGAGACCCAGGAAAATGTTTTCATACCAAACTTGTACCCGCAACTCACCGGGTCCCCACGATTCCAGCTTGAGGCCTAGCTGCGACCGAGCCAGGGAGAGGCGGCCGCTCTCCTGGTTGGTAACCTTGCAGATGGAAACATCACCGTACTCACCTCTAACACCCCCCTCCCCACCCTCTGGACCGGCGGGGGTTATCCCGGTCCTTGCTGGGTGCCACAGGCAGCCGGCCAACATTACCTCCGATCACCATGAGGCAGCAAGGTACACCCAAGATGGCGGAGGATGGCGGCTGGCACAAGCGAACGCAGACCCTATGCACCAAGCATCCCCAACACAGCCTGCGGCGCCTGGATGCTCACTTCAGCCAACACGGGGCTAAACAGCGAACCAAACAGCTAGCAGCCCAGACGCCGCGGTATGCAGAAGCCTGCACGGGTGAAAGGTGCAGAAAGCGCAGGGAGACCGCGACAACGGCTTACCGTGACCTGCTGGAAGGCACACGCGACTACCCCACAGAGGGAATTGGCTGATGACATCGCGGCATGGCAGGGCTTGGGGCCACTGCTGGAACTGTGATTCTAAGCGAGCAGATGACCACGCACTGAGCCCTCCAAACCAGAGTGAACTATTTATACTTTATACTGAAGCACATGCCTAATAGTTATACTCTGCATCTGAGTCTTGTACTTTCCTTTTTGAGCCATACCATGCATAGCTGTATATCTGCACCCAGCGATACCGTAACCTAGCTTTGAATCACTAATTTGTCAAACCTACTTTATCAATATGCTGACACTGCCAGTTTCATAGCCTGTTGTAAAACATATACCTAAAGCTTGGCTAGTCTAACGTTTATCTGTTGCTCCACTCTATGCTTAACTCTCTAAATGTGGCATAGAGGGATGTAACTGCTGTTTTCCTTCTGTTCTCTATATTGAAAAATTGTGCATGTCAAATATACAGTACAGCTCAGCCAGAGGACTGCCTTTGGGGCACCTCAGGCCTATATGTCATTCTATATTGCACTGCAAAAAAAATAAAAAAATTTAAAAGGCCCTTTTTAAAAAAAAAAATATTTTCAGTTGTTTAGTAGATAAATCCCTTATTTGTTATCCTTATATTATATTGCAATATTTAAGGACACCAAATAAGTGAGCTATCTACTAAACACATACACAGAGATACACACAATCACACACATAATCACAGATATACACAAACACAATCACAGACCCACACACATACAATCACAGACACACAATCACACAAACATTACATACATACACACATTTAATAAATAAGCGGTCCACCCAGCCTCCCTACCTTACTCTAGAAGGGCTGGAGTGGATCCTCAGTCCCTGGTGGTCAGTGGTTGCTGCTGGGATCTCTGTGGTCTTCCTGCACAGGTCCCTCGCATGCCCTGTAATGACGCTGAGGCCGCGATGACACCATATCCCGGCTGCCGTCTCACTGCAGGGCGAAGACCGTCAGACACAGTCAGATGCACACAGTCCCACACACAGTCACAGGCAGACAGTCACACATACACACACACACACACACACAGAGTCACACACACACAGTCACACAGACAATCACAGGCAGACAGTCACTCACACACTCACGGACAGACAGTCGCACACACACACACACAGACAATCACAGGCAGTCACAGATTGTCACACACACACAGTCACAGACAGACAGTCACACACACACACACACAGTCACACAGACAATCACATGCAGACAGTCACACACACACACAATCACAGGCATATAGTTACACACACACACACACAGTCAAAGACAGTCACAATCACAGTTACACACAGCACACACACTCTCACTTACTGTAAGCTTGGGCTGGAGGAGGAGTGGATTCAGTCCCTCTGGCTCCTGTGCTGTAGTTGGGGAAGCAGGGACTCCTTCCTGCTTCCCCTCTGTGTGCAGCAGAGAGAGGCTGAATGTAGCTCCGCCCCCGCATCCGGCTTGGCTCCGCCCCCACGGCCGTTTTAGCTCCGCCCCCAACTCTCTGTGCAGCCAGGTTTCCTGCTTGCTTCCAGCCCCTGCGTGTGAGCTGTGTCGGCTGCCCGGCGCCCCTGCTGCTATGGCACCCGGTGCAGCCACACAGCTCACAGAATAGCAAGCCTGGCCAGCCCTGGTGGCACCCCCCCTGCCTGATGGCACCCGGGGCGGACCGCCCCCCCCTTAGTACGCCACTGCAGTGTACTATTAGTACTGAAGGTGTCCAGTTAAGGAACAGGAAGCAGTAAACTCCTGGCAGTGTCGCAGAAACAGCGTAAATAAAGAAACAGGCTAAAAAGACAGAAATGTGAAATATCAGTCCTAGCAACAAGGGCAGTCAGGAGTAAGCTCAGGTCTAGAAACCAAAAATATTCAACATTGGATAAGTACACTAGGTCAAAATTAGGTTTTTATGTAAAGTTCACATAGCCTACTGAATATGGCATGGAATACATGGCAAACATCAGCATAGCAACATAACCTGTGTACCAGAAGTCCAAGAAACTGAGTTGATATATTGACTAGTAAGTCAATTCCACACAAACCATTACAATAAATAAGTAACACAATTCAAATTTGCATTGTAAAGAAATTATACTCAGAAGAGCTAGCTAAGGTTACTTTAAGATTTTTGCTAAGCTCATTCATTTAATAAAAATATCAATATGTATATTACTAGGAAGGACCAGCTGAGTTTTAGTAATTTGCAAATGTGTCCTGCAGAATAGGTGGTATAATATCCCAATTTATGGTTACTTGTTTTATTGCCCTCAGAAGGATAAAATCTTGAGCTTGACCCAGCTGAGAATCGAAATTTTGAACAATTTCAATATACTTTTTATTGTAAATGTACATATACAATACCATTTTCCTTTGAGCTTGTGTGGGCATGATGAGTTGCAGCACCCAATTTTTATCTTTATATGACATCACAATAAAATTGTCCTCATTACAAGTAGAAAGTGTGTACTTGAAGAATGGTTCTATTATCTATCTATACATTGTACTGTTCTATGAAATGTGAAACATAAAACAACCAAGTAATGTCAAGACTCCAACATACAATAGAAAACTAGTAAAGTCGTTTCTAGTATGACATCACACACTTTGCCATTAAAAAACATGTAAATATGTGCATATATACATTAGATGATTCTTTCTCATCTTGCAACTTGTTCTATCAGATTCCAAGTGCTTAATGAACATGGAGCCCAGCCCTTTACAAAATGTGGAAGATCATAAAGTCTTCAGCAATTCAACACAATTGTGGTACAATCCTTGGATATTTCTTATTTTTAAAATATATAGTTATCCTAGGATTCTAGCTGCCAAAGGCAAATAATAATAGGTATGCATGGTCCTGACATCAGATGAAGCCTGAGCAGGACAGATTATTTATGAATTGAGTTTAGTTATACATAGTTGTAAAATACCATAGTAATACTGAAAGATAAAGCATTTTTATTTATTTTATGAAATCTCGATTGACCTTTTCTGGGGAATTCACTGTAGAATATCTTGATAAGAAATGTCAACAGTTTGCCAGCCTTTTATCCAGCCAAATGACAAAGCATGATTACTGAATATTAAGTTGCTCCAGGAAGCAACCTTTTAACTAGTGATTTAACTTATGTCAAGTTGTAAGAGGCAATACGAAAGAAAGGCTATGCCAGTGGCATCCTTCAATACCCTCAGGCTACTAAACTCCACAGTGCATATTAGGCTTCATCGGGAAATCGAACATTAGGTCAGATATAAATGGACAGCTGAGCATCACTAATGAATGCAGTGTTTTGTTACTCTTCCGTAAAATGTAAACCTATGAAAACAGCAGTAATTTTAAGAAAACGCATTAAACATTTAAGAAGACAACTGTAAATCTAAGAGAATTTGGGGCATTACAATCCACACAAATTGTTGTGCTGGAGGTAATCTGTTCCTATGATACTTTGCAGTTCATGAAACAGAGATATTGAGAGGGACGCTTCAGGGAGGATTTTTGCATTTTTATGCACTGTTTAAATTATGCAACAACAAAAATATACGTCATATATATCGGATTGCACGGTCTGAAGCTTGCCTTCATAGGGAGGGGTTGTGCAAAATTGGGATGACTTTTGAGTATGTATATTATAGGACACTCCAAGCACTGTACCCAAAACAGCTTACCATTATGCTTATGAAAGCTGTTCTTGAAAAGGTGCAGTTTAAATAATCAAATGTTTCTTGCTTTTTTTTTATTAATAGTCTCTGTCCCATCCCTTTGACATCATATGGTGAAGTATAGCTTCTATAATGAGCTATCATTCTCCCACACTCACATGAGCTGTTCTGCATACACTTACACAGTACAGATCTTGCCAGTGAATGTGTAACACCCACCTGGGGATTTGTGGAGCTGATGGAACCCAATTGCAGCGGAACAGCACTCCCTTACTATCATGGCCCTTAGGAGCACCTGGATGTAGAGACAGGGTCCCAAAGGGTCTGTGGTGGCGTGGAGGCCTTTAATGAATAGAAGAATTCCAGGAAGAAGGAGCAGGAAAAGTAAACGAAAATTGCAGTCAGGCAGCAGGAAGAAGTAGTCGATCAATCTGGATTTAGGTCAGGAAGCAGGCGGAGCAATCATCCAGGGAATCATGCATCAGGAACCAGAAACATAAGCTGGAAATTAGGGCAATAGGCAGGTATAAAGTGATAAGCAAAATAACCAAGCACTGACTGGAAGGTTTAAATAGGTGGCTGGGATCACATGACCGGCCACCTCCCACCAGTAGGTGGTGCACACATGGGTAATATAAAGAGGTCACGGACTCGGCACCATCTTGTTTTACACCATAGTCCCTGACCTGTTCCTCCCCTATGGATCTGCAGCTCTCCTCCTCCTCCCGGTGCAGAACGCCAGGTCTGCATGGCGGCAGCCATCTTGCCGTGATGCGGCCGCCCTCTTGCCATGATGTGTCTCCAGGAGCGGCGAGTACCGCAATTCTGCCGCGAGGGCGGCACGTGCGCACAGGGGCAGGTGAGTACCCGGCCATGCCGTGACAGAATGGTACCGTTTTGGACAACATGAGGCTGTGTGTGCTCAGACAATACAGTCACTTGGATGGCGCAATGGGAAAGCTAGAATATCCCCCTTTGAAGCCAGTGGGGGGAGGCATTGCCTGAGTAGCATAGAAGAAAAAATGGCAAATACATAGATGATTTAATAGTTAAATTGGTGTGGGAAGACTATCTGTGGGAGACACTTTTTTCCCTTTAGAGAACATTCTGCAAACTGTATGATTTTGTATCATCAAAAATGGTACAAAAATAGAAGCTGTTAGCAGCGGTGTATTTACCATGAGGCTGATAAGGCATTTGCCTTGGGCGTCACTATCAGGGGGTGGCAAAAAAAGCTTTGCAGTGGATGCTGTTTTAAACACAGTGTTCTTTTTTTGTTTTGTTTTTTTAAGACAAAGCATGAATTATGATCCAAAAGGATAAGTGACCAGAAACCCACCATGCTAGACTTTTCTGTTTTGACCTTGTGGGCCTTGACAGCAAGGTGCCATTTTACTTCTGGTTTGGAAGGTACCAAAATGTTTGTTTTGTATTTGCAGTGTGAGCACAGCCTATCATAAATAGCACAGCCTAACATGACGATCCTCTCCAGCCCCAATAACATTGTTTTATATTATCTTCAGTCACATTACATCATCCCATAATCTCATCTTCCTCACTCCCAGTTTCATTATCCCATCAACCCTTCATCACCCCCCCCCCCCCCCAGCTCCAGTTACATTAACGCTGTCAGATTGGGCATTGATATTAAATCCCAACAATTATCCAAGTGTGTCAGTCAAGACCTGGGCTGCACTGAGATAAAGGGCCACAAGCTCAAGAACACACCCACACAGTGCTGGACCACTGACCCCCTTGCCAGCAGGGACAGATTTTCCATAAGGCAGAATAGGCTCCTGCCTAGAGGTGCCTGATCACTTGGCGGCACCTTTTAAATAAGCACCAGGAGCCTTGGCTGGTGTCCTCTGTAGTCTAGTCAACCTTGATAACAGACCTACAGGAACAGTTATAGAAAGTGTAAAACTCAGTGCAGTCCCAGCTCTCCCAGGGTCTGTGTGTACGACTGGACAGAAAGACGAAGGGATCCCTTCCCATCTGACCGGTAACAGCCTTTCACATAGGAAATGCCTTGCAGGAGGAGCAAGGGAAACTCACTGATACAGTGTTACCAGTGGCAGAACTACTGCTGGTGCAGCTGCACTGGGGCCCGCATGCTGGAGGGGGCCAAACGTATGGCCCATGCATTTAGGGCTACCCGATAGGTATTATTTTTAAACAAGGGCCAAGTCAGGTGCTGCAGCCCTTTAAGAGCACGACTGGGCCCCTGTAGTGTTGGCAAGTAAATGTTGTAAATACATTTGATTAAAAACGAACATATGCAAAAGTGCATTTTCTGTAAGAAGTAATGTGCTGAGTGATGGATGTGGACTTTTAGTGTATGTGTCAAACCAACTGAGAACAGTTACACACAGAAACAGGGGAAGGCTCTCCATCCACTACAGTCGGCCGTTGTGGTTATAGTGATTGGGTAGTGCCCCTTTAAGTGTGTCTCACTGCATTAATAGTGACAGGGTTTCTGATATTGGTGCCCTTCTCTGTTTTCATTCTCAAGCAATCTGTGCTAAAGAAATATAATTAGCACGCACCTTGCAAAATATACACTTTTTCTTAAAATGCCAGTTGTCCCTTTAAGAATATTGCTTTGGCACCATGCAAGGTAAATCATCAAACTGCTCTTTGGAAAAAAAAAAACCTCACAAAGGAAGATGTTTTCATATTTCCAATCAATATGTAAATGGTACTATTATACCAGCAATACAGAAAACTATGAAACTCTGGAAAGGGTGGGTTATGAATCACACTGTGTACAATGGACAGAAAAAAGAGAAGTAAGACAAGAAAGTATAAGCATGACATTCATTGCCGAAGAAGAAACTACAAACGGCACAACCAGCATTTTATCATGGAAATGATGTGGAGTATGCACTTACTGCCTTTATGCAGATTGGATTTGTTTTTGTGTACATTCAGGAGTTGATCCAGTGAATTATGAAGAATTGTCAAGAGAATAACATATTTAAGGAAAAATAGCTTGGTTAGAAAAATAGCAAGATTGGAAAATACTAGGATAACCTGAACTGTGTTTTGTAATTTACTTGTTAATTCACCTGAATTTACTGAGAATAAACAATCTACCGTAATTAGTACATTTAGACTAGTTTTCTAAGGAATCTATTTTGGCCTAAATCCAGCAGCTTTCTTCCAAGTGTCAAACAATTCACTATTTAGTGAGTTAACCACTCAGGGAATAAATCCTGTGAATGTCTGATTCGATCTGAGACAGAGCACTGCAACTTGCTGTCTGAGCTATCCTTTACAGTCATTAGGCATGTACTACTTTTCATCTATGGAAACGATCTCTGACCCTGCAGGATGTGGTGAAACAAAGAACAGGAGGTAAAAGCTTATCTGAATTCTACTAGGCATTGATCTTTAATTCAGGGTAACTATATCTAACATTGACAGTTTAACCACATTATGCTTAAGGAGGTCATAGGCATCATGCACAGTTAGACTAGAGCCCCAAAGCCTATAAACACTGCCAGGATAGCTAAGATGTGGTAGGCCATACATAGTCCCATATGGGAAATACTCCCCCCCCACCCTCCAAAATACACAATCGATAATATAATACAGATTTAGTTATTTTTTTAAGTTTATACAAAGTATACAGTTTAAATGGATGTGGATTGTGTTTTCTCATTACTATCCTGAAAAATTTACTATTAATAACTTATATATGTTTAGAACACCAGCACATTCTTTTAAACTTTTTATATTTGGAGGACATATGTTTTTGGTACTTTATGGCTGCTGAATTGTCTCAGATCATATTGGTATATGATCTGACTGGTTACCCAGACTGGCCATTGTGCAAACTGGACAAAAGCCCAGTGGGCTGCAACAGCCATGGGCTTAGGCCAACTAAGAAGATCAGAGGATGTATACAGAGCTGTCACTATCCAAGTATTTATTAGCACAAAATTAATAGATGGCAACTTAATTATTCTAAGTCTGAAGTACATTTAGTGTTTTATGATGATGGGATGAGAGTCCCATATCCTGCCAATCAATTTCTACTATTAACCTTGTTTAACGTACATCAATTGGCACTATCAAGTGTTGAATTGCAAGCTAATTAAATCAGAAGCAACTTACTATCATTGCTGTGGCGAAACCAACCTTGCCACTGGGCCCTGGAGAAGCCTGTTTGCTAGCCTCCTACCTGCTGACTATGGCCCCTGGGTTATTTGGGGCATATTGTACTTTATATTGCTGCTACTGGCCCTTTTAAAATCATCGATGGACATATTGGGACTTTTTGGGATTGTGGCGAAACCGACCTCGCCACGTGTCCTTGGAGGGGGCTGATTGCCCGCCTCTTGCCTTTGGACTATGGACCAGACTTTATGGGAATGTGATACCCCAGATAGCTATACCATGGAGCCTATTCATATAATGAAAGACTATGGGAAAGACTTTAGCTCCATGGCAATTGTACTGTGTGAGTAGGATCTGCGCGCTATTCGGTAGTTTTGTGCGCGCAGATCCCAGCTATCTGGGGATAGGTGAAATGTCTGTGTGTTATGTGTAAAAGGTGAATTTATGTATTTTAAAGTGTTTTACTGTCTTTGTGTCCCCATGAGCTTAATGGAGTCTGTCTCTGTGCTGGGAGATAATTGAATTACTTCTCCAGCACAGAGAAGGCCCTGTAAACCTGGAAAGCTAGGGGTTTTAAAAGATACTTTACTAACTTTTGAACCCCTGGTCTGATCCATGCCATTTTTTTAATATGTTGTTCCCCTGAATGGAATGATTGTGGATATGTATTTTTATGTGAATGTGATGTATGGTTTTGAAGTTACAGATATTGTGTAAAAGTTATGTTTTAAACTGTATAATAAGTGGATTATCTCTCAGGCTAAGGGGAGGGGATGTGTGGGTTGTACCATATCTCGGATTTGTTATTTTATGCCTCCCCCTGGGTGTGGCCTGTATGTGTGAGATGGAAATAAAAGCCAGGCTGGATGAGCCAGTTCAGAGTTCCTGTTTTACCCTCAAAGTGAAGTGTCGTCTCATTATTGGGGGAAGGATTGATTGCATGCTGTTCCAGTTGACTGCTAGGAGTGTAAGCCTATTCGTATGGTTCCTATTCAACGGTCTACAGCATTCATATGCTTGAGAAGATTCATATGCTGAATCGGTTCGGTGATTGTGGTGTCTGCCAGAGTGCTTGGAGTCCTCAGGAAGCGCTAGGAGCATCCATTAACTGAGGTACCCAGTCAGGGTGCCAGGCGATCCGTTACATTGGTGGCAGCGGTGGGATGGCATCCTAGTGTGAGGTAAAGCAGCTCGGAGACACAGTTCGTTTGGAGTTACAAAGTAAGGGTAACGCTAGTATTCATACAGCACCCCTGGTCACAGCAAACATGACCTATCGCTTTGAGGGCAACACGTACCGGGACGAGGTCATGAGACGATTAACCAGATATGGCCCGAATCCTTCAATAGAGGCGGTTATGGCAACCGTGCGCAAGTTGGATGCGGAGAATCGAGCGGCATGGGAATGTGAGTGCCGATTGCGGAGATTGGGCCTGTGGCCAATTGGTCTCTCTGCCCAGCGGCAGTGTGAGTTACAGGGAGCTGAAGGTGTCGTCCTTCCTCCCCAGCGGCAGTCTACGGTTCAGGGAGAGGAGCCTGTTATTCCCTCTCCCCAGCGGCAGCACAGCTCACCAAGGGGAGATAGTAAGCCCCTCACCAGCGCAGATGGGACCGTGGTCTCTGCGGCCAAGCTACAGGGAGCGGAAGGGGCCGTCCTTGCTCCCCAGCCGCAGTCTACGGTTCAGGGAGAGGAGCCTGTTATTCCCTCTCCCCAGCGGCAGCGCAGCTCACCAAGGGGAGACAGTAAGTCCCTCACCAGCGCAGATGGGACCATGGTCTCTGTGCCCAAGTTACAGGGAGCTGAAGGGGCCGTCCTCCCTCCCCAGCGGCAGTGTGATTTGTTGGGAATTGGGAGCCCAGTCTCCATTCCCCAGCAGCAGAGTGTCCAGCAGGGAAGAGAGAGCCCAGTCTCCTTTCCCCAGCAGCAGGACACTGTATTGGGAGTAGAGACAGTCGGTCTCCCTCCACAGAGTATAGAAGTATGTAGGGGAGAGGAGCTTGCTACCACCTTTCCCCAGCGGCGGATCAGTAAAGTGCAGGGAGAGGAGAGCAGCGTCCTCCCTCCCCAGCGGCAGGCTGAGTTGCAGGGGGCAGAGGTAGTCTGTCCTACCCCCCAGCAGCAGCGTGATTTATTGGGAATTGGGAGCCCAGTCTCCATTCCCCAGCGGCAGGCTGAGTTACAGGGGGCAGAGGTAGTTGGTCCTACCCCCCAGCAGCAGCGTGATTTATTGGGAATTGGGAGCCCAGTCTCCATTCCCCAGCGGCAGGCTGAGTTACAGGGGGCAGAGGTAGTTGGTCCTACCCCCCAGCAGCAGCGTGATTTTTTGGGAATAGAGAGCCCAGTCTCCTTTCCCCAGCAGCAGGACACTGCATTGGGAGGAGAGACAGTCGGTCTCCCTCCACAAAGACTGAAAGGATGCGTGGGAGAGGAGATTGTTACCACCTCTCCCCAGCGGCAGAGTGTTCTAATGGGAGAGGAGCTGGTTACCACCTCTCCCCAGCGGCAGCTTAATGTACCAGGGGGAGACTGTAAGCCCCACAACTGTGCAGATGGGACTGTGGTCTCTGCACCTACAGCACAGGGTGTAAGGACAGTCAGTCCTGTCCCCCAGCAACAAGGCTGCTTAGCCAAAGGGGAGACAGCCAGTCTCCCCCTCCAACAGCGGAGCTATGTATCCAAAGGGGAGACAGTCGGTCTCCAGCAGCAGAGCTGTGCAGCTAAAGAGGAGACAGTCGGTCTCCAGCAACCAGGCTCCAACCAGACTACTCCCGTGGTAGTGCTGGCACCAGGACAGAGTACCGCTGGTCTCTGCCCCCTCAGCAACCCACCAAGGCAGCCTACCAGTCCCCCACACAGCCGTGGTAAGGCACCTGGACATGGACAAGATTCTCCCTTACCCAGGTGTAGTAACCATTTATTGCGGGTGGGCTGTACTGCTGTTTCTGTCTTGTGGGTGGGCTGCTGGACTAACAAGGGCATTGACCGGCAAGAGGTCAGGTACCCTGTTAGTCTGTTTGGAAAAGGGGAGAAATGTGGCGAAACCAACCTTGCCACTGGGCCCTGGAGAAGCCTGTTTGCTAGCCTCCTACCTGCTGACTATGGCCCCTGGGTTATTTGGGGCATATTGTACTTTATATTGCTGCTACTGGCCCTTTTAAAATCATCGATGGACATATTGGGACTTTTTGGGATTGTGGCGAAACCGACCTCGCCACGTGTCCTTGGAGGGGGCTGATTGCCCGCCTCTTGCCTTTGGACTATGGACCAGACTTTATGGGAATGTGATACCCCAGATAGCTATACCATGGAGCCTATTCATATAATGAAAGACTATGGGAAAGACTTTAGCTCCATGGCAATTGTACTGTGTGAGTAGGATCTGCGCGCTATTCGGTAGTTTTGTGCGCGCAGATCCCAGCTATCTGGGGATAGGTGAAATGTCTGTGTGTTATGTGTAAAAGGTGAATTTATGTATTTTAAAGTGTTTTACTGTCTTTGTGTCCCCATGTGCTTAATGGAGTCTGTCTCTGTGCTGGGAGATAATTGAATTACTTCTCCAGCACAGAAAAGGCCCTGTAAACCTGGAAAGCTAGGGGTTTTAAAAGATACTTTACTAACTTTTGAACCCCTGGTCTGATCCATGCCATTTTTTTTAATATGTTGTTCCCCTGAATGGATTGATTGTGGATATGTATTTTTATGTGAATGTGATGTATGGTTTTGAAGTTACAGATATTGTGTAAAAGTTATGTTTTAAACTGTATAATAAGTGGATTATCTCTCAGGCTAAGGGGAGGGGATGTGTGGGTTGTACCATATCTCGGATTGGTTATTTTATGCCTCCCCCTGGGTGTGGCCTGTATGTGTGAGATGGAAATAAAAGCCAGGCTGGATGAGCCAGTCCAGAGTTCCTGTTTTACCCTCAAAGTGAAGTGTCGTCTCATTATTGGGGGAAGGATTGATTGCATGCTGTTCCAGTTGACTGCTAGGAGTGTAAGCCTATTCGTATGGTTCCTATTCAACGGTCTACAGCATTCATATGCTTGAGAAGATTCATATGCTGAATCGGTTCGGTGATTGTGGTGTCTGCCAGAGTGCTTGGAGTCCTCAGGAAGCGCTAGGAGCATCCATTAACGGATGTACCCAGTCAGGGTGCCAGGCGATCCGTTACAATTGCTATTAAAATAAGTAGCAACGTACTATCATTGCCATTCCATTGCTTGTGCTTCTACTTTTGAGAACATTACCTAAAATAATAAGTGTTTTATACTTGTAACCAATCTTGAGGAGGTCCTTAGACTGTTCGTCACACAGAGGTGCTGCGGCCTGAGAAAGAGACTAACAGAAGGGTTGAGGAAGGGGAGAAAGAGACAAAGGGGCTGAGGCTAAGAGACACATGAAAAGGGCCTGGGGGAGAAAGACACCAACAAAGTGCATCTTCACTTGTGTCTCCTGCTCTCCCTGTAATTTAGAGTTGACCGGTGAGAGAAAGACTTTGTATTAAAGGGACACAATAGTCACCAGAACTACTACAGTTTAATGTTGTGGTTCTGGTGTCTATATTGCGTCCCTGTAGGCGGAGCACTGTAAATGCTACCTTTACAGAGAAAATGCAGTGTTTACATTGCTGCCTAGAAACACCTCTAGTGACAGTCACTCAGACGGCAACTAGAGCTGCTTCCTAGTCCAGTGCTGCACAGTGTGCAGCACCTATGTTGAGCATCTCAACTCTATGCATGGAGGCGCTGAACGCTCCCCATAGAGAAGCTGATAGGTGCGGTGAAGCACAGCGCTTTGCCACACATGTGCAATAGTCTACCAATGCTTTCCTATGGGAATTGAATTGGCGTTGACTGAGATCATCCAGTTGTCAGCCAAAGTGAAGAGCACACTCTTGTTACTTCAAAATGAGCAAGATAATGTCATTTGTTTACTGCTGTGCAATAGCATGCATTCACAATTTCAGTCCAATTACTAAACTTTCTTCAATATGTCAAGGTAGTTGTACTGAAACATTTATTACATGCAAATGCATGTCTGCTTACAACAAATCTGCTCTTTTGTTTATTTTGAAGCCCTATGAGGGCTTTCTTTCACATTTCAGTGATAGTTTTCAGTTTTAAGTTTTTTTTCCCGCTTTCATATCTGCACACAATGCTGGCTCGATGCATTATAGGCTTGGTATAGAATTTTTTTCCAGGGCTGCTTTTCATTCATAGTCTGACCCTGTTTCTCTGGTCTAGATGTTTCTAATAGTAAATTAAGATATTATAGGTTTTATTTAAACATCTCACAGAACAACTTCTGTGCCTTAATGTAAACCTTTAATTTTCTTTTTTTTTCCACACTGCTCTGAACAATTTACTCGCTATTCATTGATGAATAGTCCTGTGTGTATACAGAGCCCCTACGCACTGTTTGTTGAGCTTTTTGAAGTCTTGGAACATTTTATTTTTTAACAGGGTGATTCTAAAATTCCCTAAAGAGCTTCCTATAGCGGCATCTCATTTAGCACATTTTAAAACTGCTGGCTCTTCCCGTAAAAAAACTCCTAATGTTTAAAGGTCAATTAGGTCTTTATGAGTCTCCATGACCTGGAAGCCAAGAAACAAAACAACAGTGACCTGTGTGGAGAAATGTGAAAGGCCCCAGTATGGCCAAAGAGACAGATGATGGATTATATAGGTGGTTCTTTTTGGTGAAATAGGATCAGTCAAATAATGTTTCCTTTTTTCTTCAGGTGCTTATTTATCCATTGTCACGCATTGAAGAATCAAATCCATATATACTGATCTTATGGCCTCATAAAATGGAAGAAGTGTCATTGAGCTATAGTTGACAATTTAAAGCATCTTTTTGTTTTCTGTAGAAAGTTAGTCATAATGTTAAATTACTATAAGAAAAATGTTGTTGTTTTTAAGAGGATTATTTGGTTTGACACTTTTTTTTGTTCATTTAGGTAGTTCTAATTAGTTTTTTATTTACATTTCACCCACTGGGTTACTATTGATCTACTATTGGTACTATTTCTCTCTTACTAATGTATTATGTTAGTTTGATTTCTTTACTGGGATACTGCTAATCTATGATTGGTTACATTTCACCTAGTGGCTTACTATTGATCTATTATTGGTTATATTTTCCTCACTGTTACTATTGATTTGCTACTGTTTGTATTTAACTCACTTGGTTCTTATTGATTTATTACTGGTTATTATTATTATTATTATATTTATATAGCGCCAACAAATACTGTAGCGCTTTACCATGGGTGGACTAACAAACATGTAATTGTAACCAGACAAGTTTGACGCAAAGAAACAGAGGGGGTGGGGGCCGGAACATACATTCTAGAGGGAGTGGGGTAAAGTGACGCAAAAGGTAAGGGAAGTATTGGGGAAGTAGATTGGTAGAATAGTATTCAATGAAGACTTAGTGTGGGTTTTTGAGCCATTAACAGGTTAATTGATATGCTTTTGTGAAAAAAGTGAGTTTGTAATGATCTTTTGAAGTAGTGGAGACTAGGTGAGCATCTAACAGAAAAGGAAAGGGAGTTCCACAGGAACGGGGCAGCCCTAGAGAAGTCTTGAAGGCGCGCATCAGAGGTGGGAGTATGAACAGAGGATAGATGCAGGTTTTCGGAAGAGTGTAGGGGCCTAGACGGGACATATTTTGTGTATTAGGGAGAATAGATAGGTGGGAGTAGCATTATGTAGAGATTTGAAAGCAAGCACCAGAATTTTATATTGAGCCCTATATCTTAAGGGAAGCCAATTCAAGAACTGACAGAGGGGTGAGGCGTGGGAGATACGGGCGGTCAGGAAGATGAGCCTTGCCGCTGCATTCATTATAGACTGCAGTGGGGGCAAGTTGGAAACATGTAAGACTACTGAGAAGTGGATTGCAGTAGTCAAGGCGAGAGAGGACCCTGGCATGGACCAGCACCTTAGCAGCATCTGGCATTAAGTAGGGGCTGATGCGCGCAATGTTTTCAACATGGATGCAGCAGGATTTGGTGATCGACTGGACATGAGGGGTGAAGGAGAGGTCGGAGTCAAAGAGAACACCTAGGCAGCGAGCCTGCCAGCACAGTAGTGAGAAAGAATGCATATAAGTGTGTGCGCGTGCGTGCGCCCATGTGTGTGTAAAGACAAAACACATTCACTATTATGAAGATAAAGTAAGTAAAAGAGGCAAACAAACAAATTATTTTGTTTGTTGCAAAAGCAGGAGTTACATATAATTTTTGTAATAAAGTGCTTGTACTGATATGTTCACTTTTCGGAAAAAAAAAACATGAATAAAGCAACTACACATGTTTAAAGTGAACCTTTTATGATCATTTTAATAAAAATACATTTTATAGCTGGTTGCTTTCAGAGATGTTGAGTCAATCCAAACCTCCTATCCAAACATGCCAGCACCATAATCAGGGGTAGACACTGATAGCCTGGCTATTGCTCTTGCTAGAAGTATATCTAAGCAACTACAGTGCATGCTCTGTGAATGCTGTGACAGAAAGCAGGAGAACCACACCTGTGGGAGTCTGCTCTCCTTGTTACTCAATGGCTAGTATAGATATCTAGAAGTAGCTAAGAACAATATTAATGAAGGGTCTTCTGCTTTCAGAGTTGACATTTTTACAGATTGCACTCTTGTGTTCATGTCATATTTGGTACAGTTAACCAGCCAACCAATTCCTATTACCATTGTAAAACATATACATTATTCCACATTAAGGGTCCCAGCACTAACATTTGCCTCAGGGAGATGCACCTGGAACAAACAAATAGAGAAAACGTACTTCACTATTCGCAACAGGAAATTAAGATTTTTTTTGTTGTTGGAGCATCAGGGTGAGAGAGTGTGGGGGAAGGCATTTGAAAGACAGGGGAATAGTTAACAAAATTGACACAAGCATTTAAAATAGAGGAAAACAAAAATCTACCAAAAATGCTAGTAGGGATGCCGTGCATGCAAGATAAATATAGTGTAAAGCCAATAGAATGTTGGAATTTTAAGTAAATAAACACAGCTGTTGCAGGGTGGAAAACCAATCTACACCCTTAGACGTACTTGAAAACTTGCGAAATCTAAATTCCCCCCTCATATTTAAATACTTTTCTATCTATAATATAATTTTTTCTATGTTATTGTACTGGATTGTGGTTTCTTAACTATATATTAAAAATATGCACTGTTTTCAAGCACCTTAACCACTATAGTTTGTACTAGTAGTTATGGTGCAAGGAGTGCCCCACTGCACTCCCAAGATAAGTAGTCAATCCATTTGAGAACTATTTGACTTCTTCCACCTCCACTCCAGCCTGAAGCTCCTGTACTGAGCAAAGCCCAATGGTGCAGGGAGGCACTTGTTGGCTGAGAGTGCTCAGCACAGCAGGGCTTAGCTCAGGGAAGGTAACAAGAGCTTCCATCTCCAGAGGAGTAGGTGTTTAGCGGACCCTGGGTAAGTTGTCAGACTGACTTCCAACTTACAGGTTGCATTTTCAGTTGAATTTGGGCAAATCACTTGACACATTTATTGTGTTGAGCTATTTCAATAGTTTTTGTTTGATTTGTTCATTGCAAACAGCTGAAAGTCTGTAAATTTAGACAATAAACCTGATTTTCAATGGGGGTTGAATACTTTTGATTACAACTGTATGTAGATAACAATATAGTTGTGGAGGACATACCTTGTGATGAAGAATCTAGGACCGTTTCAAGGTCTATTCCTAGCTTGTTTTTGCTGCAAAGATAGGGTCATTAGCCAGAACATTTCAACATTCAAATGTAGGAATGGGCATAATATATACAGTTCTAAAGACAGGAGCCATATGAAATACTAACCAAAAAGACCTGTAGGCAACAGAGAGCACTAACTCACTGTAAACCTATATATAAAACTTCTAACAGGACCCACATATTCTGTAAAATCCATAAATGAGTAATGCATAAAATCCCTAAGAACATCCGGTCAAAATATTGGCTAGCGGTACACTATGATGATATGACATTTAAAAAAAACAAAAAAAAAAACATATCATTTAGCCGCCCAGTATTTTTTAATGCAGCTCCTGCATCTTGTCCACCCCAAGTGCATCTTTATCTGCTATAGAATAATGTGATCCAGTGGAAACAGTTGAGACATCAGCCTCAGCTGCTATTAGTGGCACAAGTAATCCCCCACTGTCAATTTTGCTATCACCAGCACCACCATAACCACCATCATTAACTGCTACCACTGCAGATGCTGTTGGGAGAAGCTGATAGGGCACTGTGTTTTTTCTACATTGAAGTATGGTCACAGGTGCTACAGACTGGATATGTGAGAAAGCGTAGCTGTTGTCAAGGTGGGTGGTCAATAGCCCACTGACATTTTATTTAGCTTTTTGGATAAATCCTCTATTTTCAATTTAAAATGACTCCTGCTCCCCATTTATTAATGCAAGATAGCAAAAGGAAAATATTACAATAAATCACTCTAAAAAAGTTCTTTTATTTTCTGCTTTTTTTTTTTTTTTTAATTAATCAATTTATTTTTATTTATTTTGGCAACTCAGAATTGGCATTGCAAAAAGGGCTGCTATTGATAATTAGGCCAGGCAATATTGTAGCCATTTCTGCATGTCAGTACATTTTTCCTGCAGTTCTGGCTTCCTAAATGGCCTTCCCAGATTTTTATTTTTTTTCGGTATTGAAATTTAGCCAAGCCGAACAGCAGCATGAACCATTTTTTTGCCAACTCCACCAAACTTTATTTCTGCCAAAGTGGTTTGAAAGCACTAACATTTTTCACCCTGCAAAAGTCTCCTGTTTAGTGAATACACCTCTAAATCTTAATACGATTATTTATAAATGTCAGTTAAATATATGAAACTTCCTCTTGAAGTGTTTATTAAATGGCACATACATTGTTCCCTCTTATAGCTTGTATTCCTGGCAGTTACACCTCTGCGGGATTTGCGTGTAACTAACATACAATTTATTTCTTAAAAACAAAGTCAATAAATGGTAATGCATGCACTCTGGAAACAAGCAACATAGTCTTGCCTTTAATACAACTGGCAAGTACAAAAGAGCAAGTAATAAATAAATTCAGATACAATCAAAATGTTTTGTTTGTAGTGGTAGCAATTGCATCTCCCACAGAGACCATATGCAATAAATGAAGTTAATTAAACTTATTTATTTAGACATACAAGTATAGGAGCTGTCGGATCGCAGAGGAATGTGCATAATGGTTTTAGTTTTCTCTTCATTTGATAATGAGACTACTATTATTGTATAACATCTCCAACTAATGCCATCGTGAAACCTATAAATACAATACTAGATGAAGTAATCATGTCAAATTATGCCATAAATAGTAAATCAAAGCTACAATCGGGCAAATGAAAACAATTATAGCTTGAAACTGTCTCCCGTCCTCACTGTGACTAATTCTTGTGTTTGCCCAGATTCTCCTCATTGCATGCCGCTGTTTGCTTTTTTTTATTGCTGTTTACATTGGGTCCATTATCTATTTGCAATTTAGTAGTTTATTTTTCTGTTGTCCTCGGGACAACAATTTACCATACTTGTTATGCCTTTGTCCTGAGCAAAAGAGAAAACTTTTCAAAGCTTGTCTTTTAATATGTATTGTTAGCTCAGTAAGAGGTATCACTGCATACTCAGAAAGAGGTATCACTGCATACTGCATACTCAGTAAGAGGTATCACTGCATACTGCATACTCAGTAAGAGGTATCACTGCATACTGCATACTCAGTAAGAGGTATCACTGCATACTCAGTAAGAGGTATCACTGCATACTGCATACTCAGTAAGAGGTATCACTGCATACTCAGTAAGAGGTATCACTGCATACTGCATACTCAGTAAGAGGTATCACTGCATACTGCATACTCAGTAAGAGGTATCACTGCATACTCAGTAAGAGGTATCACTGCATACTGCATACTCAGTAAGAGGTATCACTGCATACTCAGTAAGAGGTATCACTGCATACTGCATACTCAGTAAGAGGTATCACTGCATACTGCATACTCAGTAAGAGGTATCACTGCATACTCAGTAAGAGGTATCACTGCATACTCAGTAAGAGGTATCACTGCATACTGCATACTCAGTAAGAGGTATCACTGCATACTCAGTAAGAGGTATCACTGCATACTGTATACTCAGTAAGAGGTATCACTGCATACTCAGTAAGAGGTATCACTGCATACTGCATACTCAGTAAGAGGTATCACTGCATACTCCGTAAGAGGTATCACTGCATACTGCATACTCAGTAAGAGGTATCACTGCATACTCAGTAAGAGGTATCACTGCATACTGCATACTCAGTAAGAGGTATCACTGCATACTGCATACTCAGTAAGAGGTATCACTGCATACTCAGTAAGAGGTATCACTGCATACTCAGTAAGAGGTATCACTGCATACTGCATACTCAGTAAGAGGTATCACTGCATACTGTATACTCAGTAAGAGGTATCACTGCATACTCAGTAAGATGTATCACTGCATACTCAGTAAGAGGTATCACTGCATACTCAGTAAGAGGTATCACTGCATACTGCATACTCAGTAAGAGGTATCACTGCATACTCAGTAAGAGGTATCACTGCATACTGCATACTCAGTAAGAGGTACCACTGCATACTCAGTAAGAGGTACCACTGCATACTCAGTAAGAGGTATCACTGCATACTCAGTAAGAGGTATCACTGCATACTGCATACTCAGTAAGAGGTATCACTGCATACTCAGTAAGAGGTATCACTGCATACTGCATACTCAGTAAGAGGTACCACTGCATACTCAGTAAGAGGTACCACTGCATACTCAGTAAGAGGTATCACTGCATACTCAGTAAGAGGTATCACTGCATACTGCATACTCAGTAAGAGGTATCACTGCATACTCAGTAAGAGGTATCACTGCATACTGCATACTCAGTAAGAGGTATCACTGCATACTCAGTAAGAGGTATCACTGCATACTGCATACTCAGTAAGAGGTATCACTGCATACTCAGTAAGAGGTATCACTGCATACTCAGTAAGAGGTATCACTGCATACTGCATACTCAGTAAGAGGTATCACTGCATACTCAGTAAGAGGTATCACTGCATACTGCATACTCAGTAAGATGTATCACTGCATACTCAGTAAGAGGTACCACTGCATACTGCATACTCAGTAAGATGTATCACTGCATACTGCATACTCAGGAAGAGGTATCACTGCATACTGCATACTCAGTAAGAGGCAGGGGAGGGCTGGCAGCCTTAGGCCTGGGGGGCAAAACCAGTCAAGTGGCCCATTGCGCCACCAAATCAGTTCACCATCCATGCCCACCTTTTCCTGATTTTATAACGGATATTGATGTTATGCTAATCCGTAGCTCTTTGCCATACCCGCTCCTTCATGGCTCTGACTTTCAATGTTGTCAGAGCACAGGCTGAGAATCTCTGAGCCTGTGCTCTGACTCACTAACTGAGCGCCGGAACCACGAGGGAGAGGATATGATCTGACTGCACCTACTGCTGGTGCGCACCAGTGGACCACCAGCGAATCGTTTAAATTAAATATGCTGGTGTACCCAACTTGTGAGCTGTGTTGGCCGCCGGGTGCCTCTGTTGTCATGGCACCCTGCGTGACTGCACAGCTTGCCCACCCCAACGGCTGGCCCTGCTGACACACACTGATGTTACTACTTAGACATCCCTCAATATTAATACAGACATCAGAGTAAACACCAATAAACTGTGGAAACAGAGCTGATCCCCCCAAATTTATAAAGGTTTGCTTAGAGGATTTATTCAAGATTAAATCATGCCTCCTCCTCTCTCCCCCATGCGCTGCTCTGTAGGCTGGGAGGAAGTGAAGAGTAATCACAGTCTCCCAGCACAATGCCACCTGTGGCTGCATGGGGAACAGCTGTTTAATGTAATGCTTGCAGGACGGCTAGCTGCCGCAGAACCTCTTTGTTTCCGTCTCTGCAAAGGGCTCCAGGCACTGCTTGTTGTGAGTGTGAGCCACTGTAAATTAGGGGCAGAGGGCACTTGCACTGCGGTCAAGACGGGTCTGGGCAGAAGGAAAGTACAGTGCAATCAGTGCACTCCCCTCCTGTGGGTCACCAGTACACTGGTGCACCTGCCCAGGATCAGAGCCGGTGCAAGGATTTTTGCCGCCCTAGACAAAATATAAATTTGCCGCCCCCCCCCATGTGACATCACAATGCCCCACCCATATGATCTGCCATATGAACTAACGCCAGTGCTGCACACAGTGTGTGTTTACATTAAAAAGCCTGCAGGGACCAGCTATAGACACCAGAACCACTTCATTAAGCTATAGTGTCCCTTTAATGTGAGGTAAATTATAGATTAGTGTCACTAATAATATACTAGATTGCCTACTTACAATTAGATGAGGATGATGATGGGCTGCAGTTTGGCTCCACTGGTCTGGTGTAGAACAGGATCTCTGGAGGCTGTTTGCAACTGTGGTCACAAAATTCAATGTTCTGGGAGAATTGGAAGCAGCTCCATTTTTGGGGGCCTCTTACACAGCTCAAGGTCTGGGCCCCAGTGCCTGACGGTGAGTATGCCCATAAGGCCCACTCATAAGTCCACTTATATGTTCCACCCACCCATGAGTTCGCTCACAGGGAGTGGAGTGTGTAGGGGATGTGTTATGTGTTATTGTAGAGGATCTAATATGTGTGCTTATGGTATGTAGTGTATAGGGATACCAGTTTGTGCAGGTGATGCAGTGTGTATTTGTGTATAAGGGATGTATTATGTGTTTCTGGTTGTGTGTAAGGGATGCATTGTGTGAATCTGTGTTTGTATGCATAAGGGATGCAATGTGTGTGTTTGTATGTGTGTGCATTGAGTGTAAGAGATGCATTGTGTTTCTGTGTGTATGTAAGAAAAACAGTGTGTGTGTTTGCATGTGTGTGTAAGGGTTTGCATTGTATGTTTCTGTGTATGTGTGCAAATGATGCATTGTCTTTGTGTGTAAGGGTTGCATTGTGTGTGTGTGTGTGTGTGTGTGTGTGTAATGGATGCATTGTGTGTTTCTCTGTGTGTAAGGGAAGCATGTTGTGTTTCTGTGTATGTATAGGGATGCATTGTGTGTTTCTGTGTATGTATAGGGATGCATTGTGTGTGTGTGTGTGTGTGTGTGTGTGCGTAGTGTGAAAGAGCTCCCTGTCTTGCCCCCTGTCCTATAGAGCTGTCCCTTCTGTCCCTTAGAGCTCTCCCCTGCCCCTTAGTGGTTTCTCCTCTCCCCCACCCTCCCCTAGCGGTCTCTTCTCACACTCACCCACCCTCCCTGTGCTCTTCTCATCCCCCCTCCACCCTCCCTGTGTTCTTCTCACTCCTCCCTCTGTGTGTTCTCCTCACCCCCCCTGTGTTCTTCTTACCCCCCTCCTCCCTGTGTTCTTCTTACTTCCCCCCTTGTTCTTCTTACTCCACCCCCTTGTTCTTCTTACTCCCCCCTTGTTCTTCTTATTACTCCCCCCTTCTTCTTACTCCCCCCTTCTCCTTCTTCTTACTCCCCCTTCTTCTTCTTCTTCTTACTCCCCCTTCTTCTTCTTAACCCTCCTACTTCTTCTTACTCCCCTTCTTCTTATCCCTTCTTCTTCTTAACCCCTTCTTCTAATTACTTCCCACTCTTGTTCTTCTTACTCCCCACTCTTTTTCTTACTCCCCCTTCTTCTTCTTACCCCCTCTTTTTCTTTTCTCCCCTCCTTCTTACACTCACCCCTCCCCTCTTTTTACTCCCCCCTCCTCTTACTCCGCCCCTCCCCTTACTCCGCCCCTCCCCTTACTACCCCCCTCCCCTCTTACTCCCCCCTCTTATTATCCCCCCTCCCCTTTTCTTACTCCCCCCTTCTTCTTACTCTCCCCCCTCGCCTCTTCTTACTCCCCCCATCTTCTTACTCCCCCCTCCCCTCTTACTCCCCCCTCTTCTTACTCCCCTCTCCCCTCTTCCTACTCCCCCCCTTCCCTCTTCTTACTCTCCCCCCTCCCCTCTTCTTACTCCCCCTTCCCTCCCCTCCTCTTACCTCTCCCCCCTCCCCTTACTCCCCCCCTCCCCTCCCCTTACTCCCCCTCCTCTTACTCTCCCCCTCCCTTCCTCTTACTCCCCCCTCCCTTCTTCTTACTCCCCCCCTCCCCTCCCCTTACTCTCCCCCTCCCCTCTTCTTACTCCCCCCCTCCCCTCCCCTCCCCTCTTCTTACTCTCCCCCCTCCCCTCCCCTTACTCCCCCCTCCCCTCTTCTTACTCCCCCCTCCCCTCTTCTTACTCCCCCCCTCCCCTCTTCTTACTCCTTCCCCACTCCCCTCTTCTTACTTCCACCCCCCCTCCCCTCTTCTTACTTCCACCCCCCCTCCTCTTCTTACTTCCACCCCCACGCTCCCCTCTTCTTACTTCCACCCCCACCCTCCCCTCTTCTTACTTCCACCCCCACCCTCCCCTCTTCTTACTTCCACCCCCCCTCCCCTCTTCTTACTTCCACCCCCTCCCCTCTTCTTACTTCCACCCCCCCTCCTCTTCTTACTTCCACCCCCACCCTCCCCTCTTCTTACTTCCACCCCCACCCTCCCCTCTTCTTACTTCCACCCCCTCCCCTCTTCTTACTTCCACCCCCTCCCCTCTTCTTACTTCCACCCCCCCTCCTCTTCTTACTTCCACCCCCACCCTCCCCTTCTTACTTCCACCCCCACCCTCCCCTCTTCTTACTTCCACCCCCACCCTCCCCTCTTCTTACTTCCACCCCCACCCTCCCCTCTTCTTACTTCCACCCCCACCCTCCCCTCTTCTTACTTCCACCCACCCCTCCCCTCTTCTTACTTCCACCCCCCCTCCCCTCTTCTTACTTCCACCCCCCCCTCCCTCTTCTTACTTCCCCCCTCCCCTCTTCTTACTTCCCCCCTCCCTCTTCTTACTTCCCCCCTCCCTCTTCTTACTTCCCCCCCTCCCTCCCCTCTTCTTACTTCCCCCCCTCCCTCCCCTCTTCTTACTTCCCCCCCTCCCCCCCCTCTTCTTACTTCCCCCCTCCCCTCTTCTTCTTACCCCCTCCCCTGTAGCGTGGCCGAGCTGCTCTCCGGTCCCGGCCGGAGTGATGGGAAAGTGCACGCTCAGTGTGCACTTCCTGTCAGTCCGGCCGGTTACAGGAAACAGAAACTCCGCGCGGAACAGGAGTTTCCGTTTCCTGTAACCGGCCGGACTGAAAGGAAGGTGCACACTGAGCGTGCACTTTCCCATCACTCCGGCCGGGACCGGAGAGCAGCTCGGCCACGCTACAGGGGAGGGGAGGGGAGAATCTGTTCTGCAGCCGCCTGAGCGCTCTTTACAGAGCGCTCAGGCGGCTGCAGCATTTAAAGGGCCGGCCCGCCGCGGCCGATCTTAATGGGATTTAGGGCGGCCTGGGGGGCAATTGCCTCCCTGCCCCCCGGCCCAGCCCGCCCCTGGTAAGAGGTATCACTGCATACTCAGGAAGAGGTATCACTGCATACTGCATACTCAGTAAGAGGTATCACTGCATACTGCATACTCAGTAAGAGGTATCACTGCATACTGCATACTCAGTAAGAGGTATCACTGCATACTCAGTAAGATGTATCACTGCATACTCAGTAAGAGGTACCACTGCATACTGCATACTCAGTAAGAGGTATCACTGAATACTGCATACTCAGGAAGAGGTATCACTGCATACTGCATACTCAGTAAGAGGTATCACTGCATACTCAGGAAGAGGTATCACTGCATACTGCATACTCAGTAAGAGGTATCACTGCATACTGCATACTCAGTAAGAGGTATCACTGCATACTGCATACTCAGTAAGAGGTATCACTGCATACTCAGTAAGAGGTATCACTGCATACTGCATACTCAGGAAGAGGTATCACTGAATACTGTAACAGCTCTGTTAATCTGACATTTGCATTACCTGACTAACATAAACACTTCAAACTACTTGGCTGTTTTTTCTTATACTTGATTTAGTGTTTTTCTTCTCGATGGTCGTCCACTATATTGGGTTGGTATTTAAAGGGACACTATAGCTAACTGAAGTGGTCTGGGTGCAGTGGTAGACCGTGATCCAGAACCAATCGCCGCTGGATTCAGATAAGTTACAGAAGGGTTTTTAACCCTTTATCACTGTGGGAAGGGGGGGGGGGGCAGGGGCCCAAGCGAGGACAGCCCTTTGAGGCACTATAGTGCAAGGAATACAACTTGGTATTCCTAGCAACATAGTTTGCCTTTAATATTTCCTCTTCGCAGAATGTTTGAAGCAGTCGACACTGGATCATTCAGCATTTTGTGTTGGTATGCCTCATCTTAGACAGTGTATCAGCTTTCACTGTTTTCCCACTTCTGCTCATTTGAAAGCAATATAGAGCCAGCCTTTCCTCTGTTTTTTTTTTTTGTTTTTATGATTTACATTTGTGAGATTGTAATGTAGTGATTTTCTCTGATGTACAGTTGTAGCTTGGCTTGTTTTTTCATTCCGTTACATTTTTTTTAATACTTTATAAGACATTTTTCAAGTAATTTTAAGGACATGTTATTTAATTTTCAATGATTAAATAACGCCACTGGTCATTTTTAATTCTTGGACAGCTTTTGCATGCCTTAGCAACTTGCTATTACTATCAATTTTAACGATCTCAAATAGGCAGTTTCTATTTTTAGGTAGTAGTAGATGAGTTAGTATTGGCTATTTTAGGTAGATGATAGACTGCCTTGTAGCAGCAGTGTTTAGCTTATTTCACACTGGCTATATCTAGTTTATGAGGGGTTACTATGATGCACTTATTTACAGATTTTTTAGCTATCTTTTCTATACTATTGGCTAATCTCTGTTTCTTCAGGGTGTATCCTATATAGGACTACTTGTTCCCTCACTTATGAGCGGACCAATTTAGGGGTTCATATTTGTCTTTCATCTAAATATTATTATATTGGCTCTGAGCACTTGACCATGAGGGATATTATACTAGGGGCAATTTCATATTCAATTGTTGGTTTCCCAGCTGTTATAGTTTCTCAGCCTGGGGTTTACTGCTTTGGATTACCCCATATATTCCAATTTCCTTTTCTTTCGATGGTTTCTTAACGATTAGTTAAACTGGTTAACAAGAGAGTCACTGGTTAACACCATACAGAGCCTTCTTTACTCTACAATTTCTGCCTATGATCCATTACACTGCCTTAGGATCAGTCTGCTATTCTTTATCTACATTTATTGTTATATATTAGATACTATATCAGACTTTCCTAGCCCCTAGCCTAGCAGCTCATAAGACTTAGCTGGGTGCTTTTAATTTGTATGCAATTTTGCAACATAGGTTCCATTCACTTGCTTTCTAGTCTATTTCCAAGCTGGGAGATCATTCTTACTATATAGGATCCATCTGCTTGTCCAATTTGATTTATTTTATATTTTTTCACTTATTTTTATTTTATTTATTTTTTCATATTTTTCTGACTGTTTTTTTGTGTGTGTTTTTGTATCATCTTTATAGGGATTTAATAAAGTTGTGAATTATAAATTTTTAAAGTTTTCTCATTCCAATGTTGGACTAGTACTTTAATAAGGGTAATATGATTGGTATTGGACTTGTTTCTTACTAGTCTATACTAATCTTCTTTTATGCCCATTAACGGCATAGACCATCATGCACTGAAAGTGCCTGCAATATAAAACCCCTGCTGTTACCAAGAAGCCTCATGTATCATTTGATATCTTTGTGTCAGCTGGGACCACAGTTAGTGGCCCCACACTGACAGATGAGTTATGTGCAGTGTTTAAATCCATTTAAATCACAATGGATGAGCAAACACGCAGCCACTGCGGTTCTGAAGTCGGATTAGGGTGTGAGATTAAGGGGTAGGGTTAGAGGCTAAATTGCTGGCATTGGCAGGCAACCTTCGGCACTCCAGATGTTCTACATTTTCCCATATGCATTATGGCTGTAAGAGCATTATAGGAGATGTAGTCCATAACATCTCTAGTGCCAAAGATTATGTACCCTTGGATCAGGGAGCAAGGATTAGGGGTAGGATTAGGAGAAAATCTATACATGTGAGATATCATTTTACTCAAGAACAGTAGCAGAATACAAATATGTGTTTTTTACAGTAGTGGGACATGCATGGTCTGTACATTTCCCCAAAATTAAACATGTGTGAAAAATGCAAAAATAAATATACTTTAACCAAGGTTCATGATAAAATGGTTCAGTAAAAAGTGTTAGTTATACAGCCTGGGGATGTGCTTTTTTTTTTTGTTTTGTTTTTGAATTTTTTTTTCAAATATATACTTTAGTAAAGTGATTTTGGATTCTGTGACTACCATAAAACTTTCAGCATGGCAAATTTTGCAACGTTTTAGATTTAAAACAGTAATTTACGTCTTATATATTTGTTTTAGTACTTCTAAAAATACATTGAAATCACTATTGGGCATTTTGACAATCAGGATTAATTAGTGAATTTGTTTTGATTTAGTTTTCTTTAGTTGTACTTGTGTAGAGATTATTAAATGCAAGACTGAGAAATATATGTTTTTTTGTTGTTGCATTTTTAAGAATTTTGTTCATATTTGAAATTGTGTTTTGTGTCACAATTCATTTTAATATAACGATCCTTTCATTAAGTTTGGAAAGAAAAAGAAAAGCAATTTTTAAATATAATATTGGCAAAAAAAAACAAAACAGAAACCGAATTCCTACCTTTAGTATATGTCAGAAACCTTGAGTAAGACTGTTTCTCTCATCTTCCCTACTTTTATGCATGGAAGGAAACTGTGAGAATCACAGATACTGACTTTAGGAATTCACACACTGCCTGACCCAAGGTGTATGTATATGGCTGAAGGATCATGTCATATACTATAGGTAGTGATGCGTTTTATAATATTTGTTTACATCTCTTTCATTTAACAAAACATGTAAAAACTCGATTAAAGGATTATTATATTAAAAAATTGTTTTGAGGTGACTGATACCGTATATGTATAGATACCATAATGTTAAAGGACAACTAATGAAAGTCTTATTTCTCCTTATTATAAATAATATGTATGGGTGCATTACAACAGAAATGAAAAATTGTAGTAATTTTTTTTTTTTTAAATCATAAAGGCCTCAATCACAAACTTGTTGTATCTCATAACACTAGGTCCTTAAGCAGTTAAGGATGATTTCTGCACAGTCCTATGACGGAATAGTCAGTGAGAGACGGCATGTGAGCCAGTGTCATTATTTCTTTCACATCATTGTGCTCTACACACTGGTTAACAGAATATTTCTCGTGCCTGGAATCTCATTTTGATTCCTAAGGTATAAAGAGATCACAGGAGTCACTAAGGAATACAATGCTGTTAGAGATACACAACAGTTTCTCCCAAAGGAAAAAAAAAAAAGATTACAGTAAAGTTAACATATTTACACAAAACGTGTTCTCTGTGTAATAACATGTAGCACTTAAACTGTTTTAAATACACTATTGAACAGCAGAACTGTCTCTCATACTGTCTCTGTCTTTATTCTGCAGCACTGCAATGACAATGCTCATCGCTGTCAGTCAGATATGAATATCGTGGGAGCGTGGAAAAGAGGATACACTGGAAAAAATGTTGTAGTCACAATCCTGGATGACGGCATTGAAAGAAACCATCCTGACTTGATGCAGAATTATGTAAGTGTTTGACACAGTATACCAACTTCTCACTGCATGGGAAACACTTGGTCTATTTTTAGAGGTCTGGGGGAGGATGATCTCCTTTTAAAACAAAAGGTAATAGTTTGAAATGTTCAGTTTTATTCTAGCTGGTAGGTGGTAGGTGTTTCTGATAGAAATAAGATGTCTGCACAGGTTATTTAAAGGACAACTGTCATCAAATTAATGAAAGTATATTTAGTGAAACTTAATGATTTTGTTTAAATTATATATATATATATATTGATTTTTTATTTTATTTCAGTAAAAATGTAGCTTCTTATCTGGCTGAGCAGCCATTTTAGGTCAGACTCTACTCTTAGCTGGTCAACCTAACTTGCCTGCTGTTGTTGGCACTCACAGAACACAGAGAGCAATTGCAGCAGCAGGCAAGTTAGGCTGAACATGATAGTACAGTCTGACCCAATGTAGCTACTTTATTAGATAAGTGAATTTTTCTGATATACCTTTAAAAATACAAGAAGCTGAGTTGGAAAACCCAGCCTAAAATGTAAAAAAGAATTATGCTTTAGTAAGTTACCCTTAAAGTGTTCACTATTTCATTATCCTAAAGAGCCTTAAACAGCGCTGTCATATATTTTTTTCTTTTGGCTTTTCTTTTCTTATGCCCCTTGTATCTTAAAGTAACACTATAGCGTTAGGAATACAAATGTGTATTCCCAATGCTATAGTGGATTAGTCCCCGTTTAGGTAACCTGCCAGTGTTAAAAAGGGGAGATTTACCGTACCTTTTCTTCCTCAAAACTCTGGTCTCCTGTGTTCCTCTATGTCTCTTTTGCTGAGATCATTGAGATCGATAATCTCAGCCAACCAATGCTTTCCTGTGGGAAAGCATTGGGGGGCTGGTTTGAATGTGTGGCAAAATGCTGCGCTGCACCAATCAGATTGAAATGGTGGAGGCTTATTCCATTATTTTGTTGAAGTGCCACTAGTGGCTGTCGGTGTAACCACGCAATGAAAACATTGGTCTTGGTGCCTATAAAGTCCCTTTTTTACTTATACCCTCCCACCAACTGATATTTATATTTGTTATCGTTTCTTCCTTGTGCCAGATCTCAATATCTGAGCACAGCCATTCTGTTTTCCTCTGTCCATGATCTCTTCTGTTTGCCCTTCTGTGGGATTGATTTTATTCATGGACTGTGTGCAAATCTGATTGGCTACTGAAATAGAGCCATGTTCGAACTCCACTCATTGTCACTTTCTAAAAAGTAGTCCCTTTTTTTCCTCACGTATGTTATGGAAATTAGAGCTCTCCTGAAAAACAAGAGATTCAGACACATGGAGCTGTATAGAAGGAGATTAGATAAGGTGGTTTTTTTTTTTCGTTTCCTTATGACAGTGCTGCAGTAAGTAAGGAATGTCCAACCTAAACCTTTTGTTCTTGTTTCCATTCAATTCTCTCATGAAGGGATTACCTAATATTGAACTTAAAAGGAAACTATAAGCAGTGAAGCCACTGCAACGTGCATATTGGTAGCCCTGGATAGCTAGATCAAGCCTTACTGAGGATGAATTAAAGAAGCAGACTCAAACTTGGTGCACAGTACTTTGTAAGATCTTTAATTGTTCCCAGGGGTTATCTCTTTGAAGATGAGTGAGTTTGTATAGCATTTAGTATCTGTCACTCCATCCACCGTAACCACTTGAAATTAAAGGGAAACTCCAGTGCCAGGAAAACGATCTGTTTTCCTGGCACTGGAGGGTCCCTCTCCCTCCCACCCACCAATCCCCGGTTACTGAAGGGGTGAAAACCCCTTCAGTCACTTACCTGAGGCAGTGGCGATGTCCCTCCGCGCTGTCTCCTCCACCGCGACGCTCCTCCCTGTTCTTCCGTCGGCCGGTGGGCGAGACTGATCCCACCCACCGGCCGAGGAGACCTAATGCGCATGCGCGGCAATGCCGCGCATGCCCATTACGTCTCCCCCATAGGAAAGCATTGAAAACAAATTTCAATGTTTTCCTATGGGGATTTGAGCGACGCTGGAGGTCCTCACACAGCGTGAGGACGTCCAGCGACGCTCTAGCACAGGTTTCCAGTGCTATAGAGCAGGAAGTTCCCTCTAGTGGCTGTCTAATAGACAGCCACTAGAGGTGGAGTTAACCCTGCAAGGTAATTATTGCAGTTTATAAAAAACTGCAATAATTACACTTGCAGGGTTAGGAGTAGTGGGAGTTGACACCCAGACCACTCCAATGAGCTATAGGAAAGAACACCACAGAAGCAGTCCCTATGTTTTTATAATAATTCGAAAATAATTAGAATTTAACAAATAATTATAGACTGGATAAGGAGAGGTTTTTTTTTTGTATAAAACAGGAATTGCTACACCGTTTACTAGTTAAATTACAAGTTGGAACACTAAAGCTTTCCATCACTGGCCTACAGTTTGCAATGGAGAAGTTATTTACGTCTCTTGCCTGCGCACTCATGGCAGACATACTATTTTGCATAGAATTGACACAGAATTTTTAAAAGTAGTAATGGTCATGGCGGTTGGAGTAGCCCTTTAATGAAATTGTTTTGGTGCATAGATCAATGCTCAATTCTCTGCCATTTGGGAGTTATATTACTTGGTTTATGCATCATCTCCTCTGTTTGTGGCTAATCCAGCCTCCCTACTCACTTTCTGAAATGAAGATATATTTTTTAAACTTTTCTTATTGCATAGTGTGTTTAATTTCAAAGATCCTCTGCTCTGTTTGTTGCCTACTAGAGCTTGTAGCAGACTCTTGAATGTGATTAAAATTAAATTAGCAGAGCAGGAGATAATTGCTTCTAAAGTAAATACACTTTGTCATTTAATTTAAAAATCAAATCTCTTTTTTTTCATGGCGGTTGTGTGAGCCACAGTCAGGGGAGGTGTGGTTAGGGTTGAACAAACAAAGAGATTTAACTCCCAAATGGCAGGGGATTGGGCAGTGCTACTGATAGAGCATAATGTATAGACCAAAACCACTTAATTACGCTCCATTTATTTTGGTGCTTAGAGAACTACTTAAAGCATTAATAATACTGTTGACTGGCCTTCCTGACATAAATTACCAGAATTAGTCTGTGTGCATAGTATTGACTTAGCACACAGTCACTTACTAACTGCTTTATCTACACAGAATAATTACATATATGCCTGATTGAATAAAGACTACTGACTTCTTGTAAAAATATTTAAATAGTATGATAATCAAACTTCAACAAATTAACCTCAAGGAACATAAATGCACAGATAATCTTAAAGTCAATGGATTCTGGGAACTTTTTAATCCAGAGAAAGCTATTCAGCTTTTGGCACAGCTTAGTGTGTCAGCTCTTACTATGTTTTTTCTAAAAACACTTGGCTAAAAAAAGTTGTCTTGTAATTGAGAATTTTGCTTTTTACACATGAGAGAAAATGATTTCATTTATTTAGTATCCTTATGGGGATAGTGTTGGGAAGTGAAAATTGTGAGCAATTATGGGAAGATTTTGCCTTGACTTGTAAATGAACCATGTCGCCTCTTCTCATCTAAAAGCTTTACATAACTCCAAATGGAGGACAGTAGTCATGTGTATCTTTTATACATGTACCTGTGCCGTTCTACATTGCTTAACATAAAAATATATAGAAGTTCAATTTTATTTTGAAAGACCTGCTCATGCTACAACCAATTTCATATACTCTACGCTATATTTGTTTCCTTAAAAATTTTGTATTTTTAATATAGTTCACACAAGAATTGGTGAATCTGTGGATTAAATAGTGTAAATATAACTTGAAGACCTCTTTTTATTGGAAAACGTAACCTAAGAACTTACAGGGTTTCCACAGGTTGATGTTTGTATTGCATGACTGGTTATAATTATAATTGTACATTAACCAGACCTGCACCCTCTCTGCACTACAGTTCAATGGGAGCAAAACAGCTGATCACATCTGGAGTAATATTCTTAAAGAAAACCTATAGTCCCACAAATAGCAATCATTATTTTGAAACTATAGATTCACGTCTGTTCACCCCCCTTTATGTTGAAAAAAGTAAGTTATATAAACACTACCCACCAGGGCCGGCGTGTCCATAAGGTGGCTGGCTTGGGGCGCTAGAGTGGGGGTTGGGGGAGCGCAAAAATCCAAATCTCCTGCCTCTGCCTGGGGATTCAGATTTTTTAACTTACCTCACTCTCCCTGAAGCCAGCAGCCAGCATAGTGCAGCCAGTGAAGTCGGCCAGCCCCTCCTAAAAATGTCAAGAGGAGGGGGCGTCACTTTCACTGCTCTTCTCTCAGACTCCCGAGCGGATCGCTGTGGAGTCCTGGAGTAGAGCAGTGGAAATCACGCCCCCTCCTCCTGACATAATCAGGAGGGGCTGGCTGACTGACTTTCCTGGCTGCTTCAGTGTACTGTCTGCTCGCTGTTCCTGTCCCATCTGATCACCAAGGACAAGGCTTCCCCCTCCCTGGTCCAAGGTAAGACTCAGGGAAGGTGGAATAAACTTTTTTTTTGCAGCCTCTGCTCTCCATCTACAGTCTCTAACCCCCCTCTCTACAGCATCTAACCCCCCCTCTACAGTCCCAACCCCTCCCTACAGTCCCAACGCACCCTCTACAGCGCCTAACCCCCCTTTACAGCCCCTAACCCCCTCCTCTACAGCCGCTGTCACCCCCTTCTATAGCTCCTGTGCCCCCTCCCAGCCCCTGTACCCCCACCACAGGACCTGCCCCCCTTTAGAGCACAAGTGCCCATACAGCCCCTTTCTACAGCCCCTGCCCCCCATTTCTACAGTCCCTGTGTCCCCTCTCAGCCCATGCCCCCCTCTACAGCCCCTGTTTCCCCCCTCTACAGCCCTTGTGTCCCCCCTTTCAGTCCCTGCCCCCCTCTACAGCCCATATTCCCTCTTCTATAGCTCCTGTGCCCCTTCTCAGCCCCTGTACCCCCACCACAGGACCGCCCCCCCTTTAGAGTGCATGTGCCTGCCTATACAGCCCCTGCCCCCCCTTTCTATAGCCCCTGCCCCCCATTTCAATAGCCCATGTGCTTCCTCTCAGCCCCTGATCCCCCTCTACATCCCCTGTCCCCACAGCTTAACCCCTGCCCACCTTCTAAAGTCCCCGTGTGCCCCTTTACAGCCCCTGACCACCAGGGATAAGGTGGTCCCAACCCCTCTGAACCCCTGTCCCCATTCTACATCCCCTGCCCCCCTACAGTCCCTAACTCCCTTGCTACACATCCCTGCAACTACAGCCTCTATACCCCCACATGCAGCCCTTACCTTCCACTACAGACCCTAACAGTGTCTGTATATCTCTGTGTGCCTGTATGGCTGGAAAAAAGACAGATACAAACAAAGAGGCTGGGGTAAGTAAGAGACACACAATGGGGTGTAAGACACACTAAAGGGGAGATAAAATACACTAAAGGGGGGTTATGAGATACACAGGTGAAGATCCATGTTTTTTCGGGGGGGGGGGGGGGGGGTAGCAAAATGCATCTTCGCCTGTGTAGCCAAAAATTCTTGCACCGGCCCTAATACCCACTATCCATGTCTACATCCAAACTGATATCATCCATGATCTGATGCAATGGATTGGAACTAAGCATACGCAGCCAAACTCTGCGTACCTCCAGTCGTGTGAAAATTGCAAATGCTGCTCTCATTTGATTGCAGACCGAGTTTACTTGATCTGGAGAAGGAAGTGACTCTAGTGGCTGTCTGAAAACATGTAGGTTTTTAATCCTTCAATGTAAACATTGCAGTTTCTAAAAAACATTTTATATTGCAGGGTGATTCACCTGTTTATCTGTAGTTCTCATGACATAGTAAATCAGTTGCTGGTCATTAAAGGGATACTCCATACCTCTAAAGCACAGTAGCTTGCAGAAGTTTATGTATTCTTTTTTTATTTCAATATAAATTGTCATTTTTTTTAACTTATCCGTGTTACGCCCCCTGGCCATCAATCACACAATCAGTTTTGTAACTTCCTGGTTGGCTAAACTCAAGAGTCAGGCAATTGTTCAGAGCACCTTGCAAAGACTTCTCACTGAGCTGCATTAGGAATTATGTGATTGGACAGAAGAATGGGTGGACTTACAAAGGCTGTAGACAGGTCATCTGTAGCTTTTGCAAGCTATTTTTAGGTATGTCCCAAGGAAAATACATAATTAAATACTAGTATGAGGGGGAGGGGCAATGCAATTTTCCTTTAAGGCGATCCTTTCAATTTAATGGCAGTTATCAGAAAATACTTGTGCTAGTGAGAACTTGGGGAGCTGCACAATCAACAGTGAAGTATTGTGTTTATAATTCATGATGTTTATTAGAGCACAGTTATTGCAAACATGATCAAGAGGTGTGAAAAACATGAAGTGACTGCTGGTCCCATTCACGTTTCTTTAGTTTACAATGAAGAATAAAGTTAATTTACATACTTTTAAGAGTGTTAATGTGCCATCGACTCTCCCATGAGCGGGAAGAGTGCTTCTTTGTTTAAGGGACAATATTTCCTCAAGCAACATCCTAAGAATGGCAATTCAAAACACTTGTTTTTCAGTGTTTCTCCAGAAAAACAAAAACAATCAAACTTAAAGCCTTTGGCTAAGACCATACACATGATAAAATATAATAATGTTTTAAATTAGAGACACCATAATGTATAAATACACACTTAGGTCCAATGATTCTTCCAGAAGCCAATCATGACACATGTGGATGGCATTATTATCTGTTTGCCAGTTATACCTTCCTCAATGCATTGAATAAGGCATGGTTACATCCTTGATAATACATTTTAAACAAATAAATACAATTAGAACCCTTTCGCCATGTTCAGGCCAACACATGTGAGCAATATTCTATTATTGATATTATGATTTGGAAAGGCGTTTCTGGTTTGGTTGTTAACGCATATTAAAGGAAATCTATAGCTATAGTATGCCCCTATCTCTTACTCCCCACCCCCTACCCAGAGCACAAAAAGGATAAAAAAATAAATAAAAAATCACTTAACTTTTTTCACTGTCAAAGTTCCTCAATGTTGCCCCAATCTCCCATTCCCACTATAATTTAATAATCTAGCGCGTATTTGTGGCGAGCACCAGCCACTATTAGACAATTCCCATAGGAAAACAATAAATCAATGCTTTCGTATGGGAATTTTGAAGATGCTGGACATCCTCATGCAAAGTTTGAGGATGTCCAAAATTGATTGAGTTAAACTCTGTGAAAATGCAGGAAGCGCCTCTAGTGGGTGTCTGGGAAACAGCAACTTGAGGTTATCTTAACCCTGCAATGAGCAGGGGGACTTCACCCATGCCACTTCAATGAGATTAAGTGGTCTTGGTGCTTATAGTGTTCCATTAGATCAGAAACTGCACATGATCTGAAGGGTGAATTTGGACACAGACATGATTCTTCATTTATATGGACTAATTTTGTCACTCAGAACTAGCTGCCTGCATGTTCATCTCACAAAGCTAATGGTATGGCTGAATTTTAGATCCTTTGGAATCAAAATACGAAAAGGTCTAATTTCATCATTTTTTTTTTTTTTTTTTTTTGACAAGCATTTTATGTTTTGCCATACAAACTGAAGTGTGGAAAAGTAAATAAAATATGGCCTAATATCTCTATTTCAAACTGTGCTTTTTTTCCCCTTTTGACATATAAGAATGCATCAATGTATGTGCAGCTCTACAGGTTTAGCAGAGTGCTCTCTAGATCAGTTGGAACTGAAATGCAGTAATCAGCCTTAACCCCCTAAGGACCAAACTTCTGGAATAAAAGGGAATCATGACATGTCACACATGTCATGTGTCCAAAAGTCTCTGGCTGACCATCATGGTGTGGTGTAACAATTCTCCCCAGTGAAAGCGAATACCAAACAGTGTAACTGTGTGTGTTAACCTTTTTTATATATGTATTTAGTCGTGTGATTTATTGACAGTCTCATTTTGTTTTATAGGATGCTCAGGCCAGCACAGACATCAATGGCAATGACTTTGACCCTATGCCGCGATATGATGCAAGCAATGAGAATAAGTAAGATATAATACTTTCTTGTAAAAATATTTTATAGGCTTCCCATCCTTATTTAATTTGCAAGGCTAAAATATTGAAATACAGAATACCCAATACAGCATGGAACAGTTTCCAACAATTCTCCTGTTTTTACTAATCTACTTTGTTCTGCAGTGTATATTTTGCAGACTATAAAATATTGGAAATATTGTTTCTCAAGCTATTTTGTGAGTGGAGAGCTACTGATTGCCTTAGAGCGTCAACTGACAATGTCAGCCAATCATGACGACACTGTCCAAGGGTTCATCTTTCAAGAATCAGAGAAAAAAAACATTTACCGAACAGTGCAACCCCAAAAAGACCTCCTGGCACCATAACTCTTAATTCCAGTGAAGATTTTTTGGTGCCTGGAGGTTCCATTACAGTCAAGACACTTTCTGCATTTAGCTCAGTGACTTATTCTTCTATTGCAATGTAACATATACCAAAATTCGGTCTTTTGTGGACACACTGAAATAGCATGGGGACCAGCATCTTAGGAGTTCAGGCACTTTAGCAACTTCAATAAAATTTCAATAAAATTAACTTTTTAAAGTATCTAAAGTGTCCCTTTAAATTCTATGCATGGTACATAGAAATGCAAGTATTTTCATTGCAATGTTAATCAATCAGCAATATGTTTTCCTTTGGGGGGAGGGTGGTGGTAATTGTGTGTGCGAGTGTGTGTGTGTGTGTGTGTGTGTATGTATGTATGTGTGTGCATATATATACATATATATTTACAATGCCAAAATGCCAGAGTATTTCAGTATGAAATGATACCTTTTTTTTATTGAACTAACATAAGATTTCAAAGACAAGCTTCCTCAGGTCTGAAGCAATACTGATCAATTTGAAAGAGTTTAACACTTAAAACAACTGATATTAGAGAAGGCGAGGGGGTCATAAATAACAGAAGATGTGCCTGAAAGTGAAAGGTGCAGGTTGGCTGAGAATAGCCAAAAAAGTAAATAAACAGAGGAGAGTCAATAAGCCAGTTGAAAAGAAAAAAACAAAAAGAAAATAAACAAACAAGAAAACAGCAGGGCATCTAAGTATAGCTGCATATATGTATGTATATAAATTGATCCAATAAAGGTGAAGCGAGAATATTGAAAAAGAACTGTATAAGACATTAAGATATATTTTTTTTCATGATAGTGATAGTGTGTGAGAAAGCCAGAATCTACATTAAGTCCTTCATTTCTGGTGTTGAAATGTGTGATCATTTTCATCTCAAATGTATTTTGTTCATGAGAGTCTTTAAAATTCCCTTTAAGAACTTTAATCCTGAGATTTTGGATCGAGTGAACAGTCTGGGTGAAGTGATAACCAACAGGGGTACAATATCCGTTTTCCTTGTGGTCCATCATTGAGTGTCTATGTAGATTCATTCTGAGATGCAGCTAAAGGCCAGTTTCTCCAATGTAGCAACCTTTGTCACACACTGTACACTGTATCATGTACACCACATTCGCAGATGTGCACGAAAATGATCCCTTAATGTTGTATGATTTGTTATTGTGTCTGGCTGTGTTATTGCCACATATATGTTGACACAGTTTGCAGAGGGATTTGTTGCATCGTACAGTGCCATTCTGTGTGACCTCCTGTTCTGTGGTCAATTTGCTGCAGACCAATCCTAAGTATGGGAGGTTCATGAAATATGTCTTTGAGTGTGGGGTCCTCTGAAATTAATGGTTGTAGCTCTTTAATAATTTTACATGCTAGAGTTGGGTTGTATGTAACTACTACAGGGATTCTGTTTTGTTTTTCTTTTCTTTGTATTGTAGGAGCTATGGTGTTTTTAGAGCAGATTTTATTTTTTTAGATATTGTCCTTTCCCTGTAACCCTTCTGCCTAAATGGCTCTGACAGTGTACTCAGGAGCTGATTTTTTGTGTCAGAGCAAATGCGGTGGTGTCTGATAGCCTGGCTGTCGATAATTCATTGTTTGGTGGGATGGGGATGAAAGCTCGCATTGTGGAGGTAGCTGTATCTGTCTGTGGGTTTTCTATTTACAGATGATCGATGAATGCCATTGGTAACAGTTATTGTGCAGTCCAAGAAACTCACACTATGATTTGAAAAGTTCATTTTAGGGTTTATAGACGGGTGGAATTAATTAAATAATTTATGGAAGTCTACAAGGCTTTGTTCTCCTTCTGTCCATATTATGAAAATATCATTGATGTAAGGATAATATGTAAATGGTTTGTGGGGCTGTGTACATAAAATTCAGTTTTCTAGGTCAGCCATAAAAATATTGGCGTATTGGGATGACATTTTTGTGCCCATCGCTGTCCCTGTCATGTGTAGGTAGTTATTGTTATAAAAACTGAAATAGTTGTGTGTGAGTATTATTATTATTATTATTTTATTATTTATATAGCACCATCATATTTCGTAGCTCTGTACAATGGGTGGACTAACAGACATGTAATTGTAACCAGACAACTGGACGTACAGGAACAGAGAGGTGGGGGGCCCTGCTCAATAAGCTTACATTCAAGAGGGAGTGGGGTATAGTGACATAAAGGGTAAAAGTAGGGGTACGAAGTAGATTGTTAGAAAAGTATTCAAAAGTTGGTAATTTTTTGACAGTTGCAGGAGAGGAGTCATGGTGGTGAGGGATAAAAACCTGCTTAACAGTTTAATTGATGCGCTTTCTTGAAGAAGTGAGTTTTCAATGATTTTTTGAATGAGTGGAGACTGGGTGAAAGTCTTACGGAGAAGGGAGTTCCACAGAAGAGTTGCAGCCCTGGAGAAATCTTGGAGGCGAGCATTAGAGGTGGGAGTACAGACAGAGGATATACGTAGGTCTTTGGCAGAGCGTAGGGGCCTCGACGGGACATACTTGCGTATTAGGGAGAATAGGTAGGTTGAAGCAGCATTATGTAGGGACTTGTAAGCAAGCACCAGAATTTTTAATTGAGCCCTATATCTAACTGGAAGCCAATGTAGGGACAGACAAAGAGGGGAGGCGAGGGAGGTGCCAGCGGACAGGAAAATAAGCCTCGCCGCCGCATTCATTAAAGATTGCAGCGTGCAATCTGGGAACACGTAAGACCACTGAGAAGGGTATTGCAGTAGTCAAGGCGAGAGAGAACAACACCATGGGCCAGCACCTTTGGCACATGTTCAATAGGGGTAGATGAGCGCTATGTTTTTGAGATGGAAACGACAGGATTTGGCGATTGATTGGATATGAGGGGCGAAGGAGAGGTTGGAGTCAAAAAGAACACCCAGGTAGAGGAGCACCAGGAGAGAGCAGTATCCCGTAGACCAAAATTACGGAGAATGCGAAGAAGCTGTTGATGATCAACAGTGTCAAAGGCAGCAGAAAGATCAAGGAGAATTAGGATAGAGTAATGGCCACAAGATTTAGCAACAATTAAATTGTTGGATACTTTCGTCACAGCCATTTTGACAGAATGACCAGCGCTGAAAATATAAATATATAATTTCCCAGCTTATAGAATTCATACTCTCATACTCCTCTCACCCTTCAAACATGCAACTGTAACCCCAGTTCTGAAAAAGCTCAGTCTTGACCCCAACTCCCCATCCAACTACCGCCCTATCTCGCTACTGCCATTTGCCTCCAAGACCCTCAAGAGAGTTGTGTACACCAGACTGACTACTTTCTCAAATCCAACTCTCTACTTGACCCCCTTCAGTCTGGATTCTTTCAAAACGGCTGTGACCAAAGTATCCAACAATGTAATTGCTGCTAAATCTTGTGGCTATTAAGCTATCCTAATTCTCCTTGATCTTTCTGCTGCCTTTGACACTGTTGATTATATATATATATATATTTACACACACACATATACACATATAGTACACATACATCTATAGAATAGTCTGCCTAGACTACTAAGATCTGAAGTTTTCCCTAAATACAGAGCAGATTTTGGAAATGTTAATCTAATTTTTTTAAGGCAGAGCAATCAATTGATTTTAGAAATGGGCCCTGCAAATCAAGAAGGATTTCAAACTTTGTAAATAAATCTAGGAAACTCTAAGGAGTAATTTTAGCTGGGGCTGAATCGATACACTTTACAGTTCATTGCTCCCCACAGTGAAAACCTGTTTTAGTTTAGTTTTCTCTGAAATACTTTTGATTTCAGATTATAGAAGGGGAATTGAACTCTGCAGGCAAACTCATATGACAGACACAAACTGATTAATGCCAAAATCTGTCTTACAATACTTTGATGTTAAAGGTATATTATTTCACTATGGTGTAAATCATAAAAAAAAAACATAATATATCACCGTAAAACCAGGGTATAGAGTGTTTCAAAAATTAGTTTTCTGGCTTTCATTTGCAGCAGATGGGCATGGTTAATCAGCTAGTAGTTTTCTAACTGTAGCTCAACTATAAACCTTATTATCCTCAGTCTTTCATAGCCAACTACTGGCCTAGAAAAATGAGAATCGCAGTGTAACAGCTGGGGCAATACAGTATACAGGATTACATAAATATTGTATCACAATTGTATGTTTGCTTAATGACCAATTGCAACTGTTCCTCTTAGCTATTTTCTGGCACAGCCAGTCTGCTAATTTAAATTGTTGTTGCGTATTGAGTACTGTGTTTGCGTAATTACCGTATATACTCGAGTATAAGCCGACCCGAATATAAGCCGAGGCCCCTAATTTTTCCCCAAAAAACTGGGAAAACTTATTGACTCGAGTATAAGACTAGGGTGGGAAATGCAGCAGCTACTGGTAAATTTCTAAATAAAATTACAGTAGATCCTAAAAAAAATATATTAATTGAATATTTATTTACAGTGTGTGTATAAAGAATGCAGTGTGTGCGTATGAGTGCAGCGTGTGTGTGTATGAGTGCAGCGTGTGTGTGTATGAGTGCAGCGTGTGTATGAGTGCAGCAAGTGTATGAGTGCAGCGTGTGTGTGTATGAATGCAGTGTGTGTGTATGAGTGCAGTGTGTGTGTATGAGTGCAGTGTGTGTATGAATGCAGTGTGTGTATGAATGCAGTGTGTGTGTATGAGTGCAGTGTGTGTGTATGAGTGCAGTGTGTGTATGAATGCAGTGTGTGTATGAATGCAGTGTATGAATGCAGTGTGTGCAGGGCCGGTGCAAGGATATTTGCCCCCCCCCCCCCCCATATGTCCTGACCTCCCCTCCTCCTCCCCTAGTGGTCCTTATCCCCCCTCCCTCCCATAGTGGTCGTTATCCCCCCCTCCCTCCCATAGTGTTCCTTTTCTCCCCCCCTCCCTCCCATAGTGGTCCTTATCCCACCCCCTCCCTCCGATAGTGGTCCTTATCCCCCCCCCTCCCTTCCATAGTGGTCCTTATCCCCCCCCCCCTCCCTCCCATAGTGGTCCTTATCCCCCCCCTCCCTCCCATAGTGGTCCTTATCCCCCCCCTCCCTCCCATAGTGGTCCTTATCCCCCCCTCCCTCCCATAGCGGTCCTTATACCCCCCCTCCCTCCCATAGTGGTCCTTATACCCCCCCTCCCTCCCATAGTGGTCCTTATCCCCCCCCCTCCCTCCCATAGTGGTCCTTATCCCCCCCCCTCCCTCCCATAGTGGTCCTTATCCCCCCCCCCTCCCTCCCATAGTGGTCCTTATCCCCCCCCTCCCTCCCATAGTGGTCCTTATACCCCCCCCCCCCCCACACAGTGGTCCTTATATCCCGTTTTTTTATTATTATTATTTTTTTATTATTATTTTTTTTTATTATTATTTATTTTATTTATTTTTCGTCCCCCCTCCCTGCTTGATACATGGCAGGGAGGGGGGCTCTCCTTCCCTGGTGGTCCAGTGGCAGTTCAGTGGGGGGGAGAGGGGGGCTGGCAGAGAGCGTTACTTACCTGTTCTGCAGCTCCTGTCAGCTCTCTCCTCCTCTGCGCCGTCCGTGCAGCTCCTTCTATCAGCTCACACTGTAAGTCTCGCGAGAGCCGCGGCTCTCGCGAGATTTACACTGGGAGCTGACCGAGGTGCTGACCGGACACGCAGAGGAGGAGAGAGCTGACAGGAGCTGCAGAACAGGTAAGTAACGCTCTCTGCCAGCCCCCCTCTCCCCCGGTCTGTATTATGGCAATGCAAATTGCCATAATACAGACCTTGACTCGAGTATAAGCCGAGTTGGGGTTTTTCAGCCCAAAAAATGGGCTGAAAAACTCGGCTTATACTCGAGTATATACGGTATGTAGGACATCAGTGTGCGTATGCGTTTCCCAGAACAACTGGGTATTTAAGCAGGTCGAAATTAACTCTATGCGTAATATTACACCTGTCTTCTATCCAAACTTCACTTTAAAGGGACACTATAGTCACCTGAACAACTTTAGCTTAATGAAGCAGTTTTGGTGTATAGAACATGCCCCTTCAGCCTCACTGCTCAATCCTCTGCCATTTAGGAGTTAAATCCCTTTGTTTATGAACCCTAGTCACACCTCCCTGCATGTGACTTGCACAGCCTTCCATAAACACTTCCTGTAAAGAGAGCCCTATTTAGGCTTTCTTTATTGCAAGTTCTGTTTAATTAAGATTTTCTTATCCCCTGCTATGTTAATAGCTTGCTAGACCCTGCAAGAGCCTCCTGTATGTGATTAAAGTTCAATTTAGAGTTTGAGATACAATTATTTAAGGTAAATTACATCTGTTTGAAAGTGAAACCAGTTTTTTTTTCATGCAGGCTCTGTCAATCATAGCCAGGGGAGGTGTGGCTAGGGCTGCATAAACAGAAACAAAGTGATTTAACTCCAAAATGACAGTAAATTGAGCAGTGAAATTGCAGGGGAAAGATCTATATACTAAAACTGCTTTATTTAGCTAAAGTAATTTAGGTGACTATAGTGTTCCTTTAACCCCTTAAGGACACATGACATGTGTGACATGTCATGATTCCCTTTTATTCCAGAAGTTTGGTGCTTAAGGGGTTAAACATCATCTCTGTAAATTTTTGAGGTCAGCAGTTAGGTAAGAGACAGGCAGGTTAAATGGGGTTATTTAACAAAACAATGTTGTAAAAAAATGTATCTGATGGCAGTTTGGGGACTATACCGGTATTAATAAGTATGCTAATTGTAAGCAAATGTTTCTGTGTTGACTGAATCAGACACAGCTGGCAAACATTGTTGCTGGTTTCTTGGGACACTTTAGCCCCTTGGGTTCCAGATGGAATTGTATGCATGGCATTGCACACACTGATGGCTTCTGGAATATATAAGGGCTTTTTGTTGGTATTCTACATTTATTGCATTTACTGACTTGTGAATTGTTGGTAAACCCTCAACCAGATGGCAAGCTTTAGGTTTAATGAGCAAGTTGTGGATAATGTGTCCTGCAATATTGCCATTTCAGTTTTCACGCCATCGCAATTCACTGTTTAGTAGATAAACCCCAGCATTTTATGAGTTTTGTTTGGAAGCTGATCACAGCAGCCATCAGCCTTATGAAGAGCCTTTCCATACTCATTGTGTTTTACAGATATATTTACTTGGAAGCTTTTGTTTAAATGTAATGACCACAAGCAGTAAATTACCCTGGGCCATATGCTGTAATCCTGGGTGTGACGATGAATCGTTTAGCTGCTATGCTATTCAGCTCTTCAGCCAAAAGGTTACTCCGGTTTCTTACAACTTGGCAAAAGAGGCCAAGATCTTGTCAATGGTACAGGCACACAATACTGGAATTCTACGCTGTTCAATTGAAGACAGCAGTCAGCTGTGGATGATGTCAGCCCTGCTATGTAAAGCATCCAGCCTCAGTGCAATGCCGTATGTGATGATGACCACTGCTAGTAATCCCTTATAGGTTGCTTTGGCATGACTGAAACTTCTGGATCTCATTATTTCACATCACATATGGAATGCAGAGGTTTGCAAGATCGGTCCCCAGCTGAGGCATGCTTTATGCAAACGTTTCTTCTCCTTTCCAAACACAGAACATTCCCCTTTGAATTTCGTAATTGGCAACAAAAATCAGTTATCTATGGCTGTCTATATTTTGTTTTTAATATTGCTTGTGAGCAAGGATTCTTGTAAAAAAATAAAAAGGCTTTTGTGATGTCTCTTATTGCGAACTTATATTAAGCCTTTAACCCCTTAAGGACACATGACATGTGTGACATGTCATGATTCCCTTTTATTCCAGAAGTTTGGTCCTTAAGGGGTTAAGGAGCAACAACAGAATAATTGCAGTAACAAAATCAGCCATTAAATATCTTATATCAAGATGTAATGTTGCACTTATGTAATGACGGGTGGGGGTCTGTATAGAGCTTGTAATGCTAAATGAAAAGAGAATTCTGTGCTGGCATAAGGTTTTAAAATGCCAAATACGTCATAAAATGTTTTAATAGGTTAATGATTTTAAGGGGTGTGTGTGCAGTCTTACTGCTCAATTCTCTGCCATTAAGGCGTTATATCACTTTTGTCTCTGTTTATGCAGCCCTAAGCCACACCTCCCCTGCCCGTGACTGACACAGCCTGCATGAAATAAATGGTTTAATTTCAATCAGGTGTTAACTTACTTTACAAGCCTCTAGACAATATAACCAGAACACAGGGGCAGATAAAACCATTTAATCAAGTATGAGGCCATATTATGGAGAAGACAATTTGAAGCATGAGTTATCTGCAATAAGTATTCCTCAAGGGCAGAAAACGTATATTATGTGTCTGCATTAAAACCGCATTACATCATGAATCTTGAAATATTTTCTTTTTTCTACGTTAGAAAATATTCACTTGTAATAATACACAGTTCAATTGTTGACACCAGGTATTTCTGTTCCTGGATGACTTGCTGGATGGAATATATTAACCCCTTAATGAGTTCAGATCAAAATAACATGTAAACAAAACTTTGAATTTGCGCTATATGTCTGTTCAACCATAATTTACCTCTTTCATATTAAATGCACCCACACTTATTATATGTCATTTTGTTCAGGAGATCACACCTGGGCTTCATTTCATATCAAATATTTATATATGAAACATAATTTAATATGAATAAAATATAAAAAATGTGAGAAATTAAGAAATGTAATTTTTTTAGTTCTGCGTGGCATTTTAACTGTGAATAGCCCAATACTATTAGCTGTTACTGCAATAAAGTACACATATCTGTATTCAGCGATGTCTCATGAGTAAAACAGTACCCTCTATGTATAGGTTTCATGGTGTTTTGGAAAGTTACAGGGTCAAATATAGTATGTTAAATTTTTTGGTTTATACACATTGAAATTTGCCAGACTGGTTATGTTGCCTTTAAGACAGTATGGTAGCCCAGGAATGAGAATTACCCCCATGATAGCATACCATTTGCAAAGGTAGACAACCTAAGGTGTTGAAAATGGGGTGTGTCCAGTCTTTTTTAGTAGCCACATAGTCACAAACACTGGCCAAAGTTAGACTTCATATTTGTGTGAAAAATGCAAAAAACTAATTTGAACACTAATGTTGGCCAGTGTAAAAAAGACTGGACATACCCCATTTGCAATACCTTGGGTTGTCTACTTTTGTAAATAGTATGCCATCATGGGGTTAATTCTCATTTCTGGGCTACCATTCAGTCTCAAATGCAACATAACCAATCTGGCAAATTTCAATGTGAAAAAAATGAAATGCAAGCCTTATATTTGACTCTGTAACTTTTGAAAACACCATAAAACCTGTACATGGGGGGTACTATTAAACTCAGTACTGAACAGAAATATTAGTGCTTCAAAACAGTAAAACGTATGACAAGAATGATATTGTCAGTGAAAGTGCCATTTGTGTGTGAAAAATGCAAAAAATGACCCTTTCACTGCCGATATCATCGCTGTGATACATTTTAAATTTTTTAAATACTTATATAATTTTTGTGTTCAGTGAAGTCTCTTGAGTAAAACAGTACGCTCCATGTACAGGTTTTAGGGTGTCTTGGAAAGTTACAGGGTTAAATATAGGGCTTGCGAACCAAATTCTGTGGACTTTCTGCCTGGGTTGTCAGGCAAGTCCCTCAAAGTGTAATTGATAAAAATTACCTAATTATCTAAAAATATTACAGACATATATATATATATATATATATATATATATATATATATATATGAAAAATGTAAATATATATATATATATACATACGTATGTAGATATATATGGAATTTTTTAAAATAATTTTTATTTATATATAAATATATACATAGACCTATATACATATATATTTATGTATATAGATAGATTTATAGTGTATCTTGATATCAATATATGTATTAATATTAAAATACAGTTAGAATGAAATTACACATGTATATATAAATTTTATTTATTTTTCTATAATTTTTTTTACTTATTTTTATATTTACTTATTTTATATATATTATATATATATATATATATATATATGAAAATGAATATCATTCTAAGTGTATTTTGATATTAATATATATAGTTATATATATATTAATATAAAAAAAACTTAAAGACAGTGTATGTATGTATGTATACTTAGATCATATATATATAATACATATACTAACTTGAAAGCTTGAAAGCTTCCATAATTTTAGAGAAAACATTTAAAATTTTGTTGAAAATACATTTACTTTATATCTCACAATTGTTTAGAATGTATCCATATTAAATAATGGTTCAATATTAAATACATCAAATTATACATTTGAAGTAAAAAAAGGTAATGATATATAATAACTGTGGGTGCATGTAATATTAAAGAGGTAAATTATGGTAATAAATAATAAATAAACATATGGCTCAAATTATGTATTGTTTTGTTCAGAACCTGGTCCATTGCCTCTGTCCGTAAGGGGTTAATTGAGATAAAATGCTGCATGGGTGCATCAGTCAGTAAAAATATAACATGTTAATAACAAATCTATTCAAAAAATCAACCTATTAAATGGCTAGCGAGAAACATTACTGCAAGCTATTGCTGAAAGAACTCAACAATCTCATACAGAACATGGAAGACAAAAGAGAAGAACTAAAAATAATCAAGCAGAAAAGAGGAGAAGAATAGTATGAACATTTCAATGCATAACCCTTTGCTTAATAATTCGTTATCTGGACACTGCACTTTAAATTAACCAGGAGGCTCAGTCAGCTTTTGGGTCCCATAGTGGTTATCCAAACTATTGGGATTCATAACGCCCCAAAAACTCCTCAAAAAACATTTCATTTTTGAGAGTTCAAATAAATAACAAATGCTGAAAGAACATAAACATTGAACAATGCCATCACTTTTTCAGAAATCTCTTTCTTTTCACGTAAACACAACTACCTTTCACAGGGAAAAAAAATGACTCCAGCACTGTTATTTATGGAAGACAAAACGCTGGCATTAAAATAGATACATCTTTGTCTGTTCACGTATATCTGTTCCATGTCACTGGACTAATGATAAATATAGGCCAATTCTGCTTTTACACCCAGTCTCCAGATGCACAGTGACTGCAAAATGCAGTCATTCAAGGTGACTCTACTACCTGTAATAATCTTATTGTCTGTGTTAACAGCAACAAAGTTTATGCAATATAGTCTTCTCTGCCCCATGTGGCTGTGAACTTACTTATCTATTATTCCCATAAGACACAAAAAAACATTTGTATTGGTTTTATTTTGTTTCTCTCTTCAGCAAAACCACCCAGAGGTCCAAATGCCATTAGTAAATGCATTTAAAGATGCTATTATTAGAGACAGATTTTTTTTGTTTGATTTCTTTATTGCTAAGAAACCGTCAAGAGCATTTCTTCTGTTGGAATATGTGTAGTTATCCTCTTGACAATAAGAATTTTGGTTATAGGTTATAGTGGTAAAATAATCCAAAAGCAATATACTGGTATAGGGATTATTCACTAAAATGTGAATTAGAATACCAGATTCCAAAATGTTGCGTTGTACACCACGCTGATATGCCAATATTCTTAGCAGTCTAACTTTTTATCTGGACAGGCTAACCACTTTATCGCCGCCATCTTGTGGTTCATGCACTGCCGCGCCCTATCTATACCTCCCAGTGTTCTGAGGTATTGTATTGCTAATGCGGAAGATCTACTACTAGATCAATTAGCAATATCAATGTTGTCAAAATGTGGATGCCATTGACAGGTCAGCTCACTTAGGCAATTATTGCTGTACAAATATGTAAGACTAGTCACCAAAATGCTGTCTATGGCCTTTGCAAGCCATACCCTCTTTCCCAGCACAGATTTTCAGCGTATGCCCAGGAATACTTCAGTCAGAGGCCTCTGTGCTAGAGCAGCAGGAGTGTACACATGATCACGACTTTCTTACGCTAATGACTCAAATTAAACCAACATTATTTTAATAATGAGCATCTTGACCTACCATCCGTTGCTTTCATGGACAGAATATCTCATTTACTATTTAAAAAAAAAAAAAAAAAGATTACCTGCACACTAGCCCCAATCCCTATGCATGTTTAAACAACTGGAAGATTTTTACTATCACTCCAATAGCCATTTAGGTGTAAGCTCACCTGCAACATCAAGGCAAAATCTCTTAGGTGAGTCCTACACTAACAATTTATTTCGCTTCTGAAAAGAGCTGAAAAGCATACTCTGTAATAAGACAGAGAGAGGTATGTTTCTAAACCACTTCCTACGTATTAACCCTTAAAAGGCAACACATGGGGTGTGTTACAGCACCGTAACTTGGCTCTGTAATACAAAACCAAATACAAACATACAAAATTAAGCTCTGTACGCAAAGTTTAGATTTTATTGTATGCTTTGGGGCTAATGGGTACTATAGTAATTGATGTCGTTCAGGAGTAGTGGGAGTTTGGGCACAGGGCAGCTTAATTTTGTATGTTTATATCTAATTTTATGTTTGTATTTTAGTTTGGCTGTGCATCATGCAGTGTTTACCAGCCAACGGCCTTCATAAAAGTAATGCTTTAACGTAGATGGTTCATCAGATTAATAAATAACAGATCACTTGGATAATTTACCTGGTATGTTTACAATTTACTAACTGGCCTTTTTTAACTAAAACTCACGAAAACATTGTATAGTGGGTATTTTTGTTTGTCATGTTACTAATATGTTGCTATATGATATTATACAAAGTGTTCTGGCTGTCTTCAGAGATAGCCAAACATGTTTTGTTGGGAATAGTTTAATTAATCATGTATCTTGTGCGCACTTTGCTGGAAATGCTCTGTAGTGCCAAAATGAAGTCGATCTGTTTCTAGTGTTACTGATTCAAAGAGCAGTGGCCTCGAATCTCATTGGTGTTATTTTTTGTCAAAGTACATTTGGCACAACTCACTATGAGTTTGGATGAGCAGTGCAGGTTAAGTGCTTCATGAGATCCAATAACAAAACTGTGCTGTAAACATAGTTTATATAGGCGTAAATAACATTCTTATTCATGTCATGTAATAAAAAGGACAGTAATGCTGCCTACATAACAGCTAGCTCAGAATAGTGGTATTCAGGCCTTCTTCTTATAGGCAATCTTTGTCTTTACGTTTTCCTGCCAAAAATAAATAAATGTGAGGATACTGTAAGCAGAGCTTATTATGTTACTGGCATTATATGTATAATATAGGTATTTAAAAACTTTTCCTTCCTCCCTCCCTGAATGGTACCTGTACAATGGTACCTCTGAAAACAGTATACTAATGGACTATGTATAGGATCATCTTTTCTAAGGCCATCCTTATTAATGTAATGAGAATGAAATGGCTAAATATCAGATACTGCTGGGATTGTCAGATTAGCCTTTGACATTTCAGTAGGGAAGTCAATATACGCAGACTGCTCCATTCCCATACATGTAATATAGTGGTTTCCAGATTACATGGCAGATGTTGAGAAATAGTTGATAGTATGTAAAGCATAAATGCAGATAGGATAGCAGCAAAATGTTATCATTTTCATGGGTGTCATATACATTTGACAAACTATAAGTGATGAACCTATTTAATCACTCTGGATTAGTATGTCTTCAGAACTTCATTGATTGGGTTCTGCCTCTGGCATTTTAGTGCCATTGAACAGAAAATGAAACCAAGTACTGGACTTAATTATAAGCTATTAAGCATATCTGGAACCTTTTTAAAAGGTTCACTCTGCGGGAAGGAATTAGAAGCAGTATGATTTGGGATATTCAGCACTTGACAATTTCCTGGGGCTATATATATATAATATGTTTTTATGTTTTTTTTATGAGACCTAAAAACCTAATGTATGGAAATGAGGCACCTGACATGCTGTATAAACATATGTACTTGTATAATACGACAGTTTAGAGATTGATATTATGAAAGCCATGTCAGTGCTCACAATTGTATTTACCATGCCTGCAGATAAAATTCTTTAACAGTGATTGTGATCAATACTCACTATGAGTTGCATATCTTGAAATGTACATCTCTACTGAGCAAATCGAGGCAAGAAACAAGTAAATGTTTTATCTTGTCTTTAGTTATGATTTCTTTGGAAATTGAAACTCATGCATATTTAACCTTTTAACAGCTTCAGTGTATGGGTTTAAAAAAGACAAAACAACTTACCGGTAATTTTTTTCAAAGCTATTACCTCTGTCATAGTCCAAGCAAATCAAAATGGCTCCAAAAAACCCCACACTAAGTCTTCATACTATTCTACCGATCTACTTCCCTAATACTTGCTTTACCTCTTGTGTCACTTTATCCCACTCCCTCTAGCATGTAAGCTCATTGAGCAGGTCCCTCAACCCCACTATTTCTGAGTCAAACTTGTCTGGTTACAATTACATGTTTGTTAGTCCAGCCATTGTAAAGCGCTATGTAATTTGTTGGCGCTATGTAAATATAATATTAATAATAAACTTTAAATATTTCTTTCTCTCTCTCTCTCTCTCTCTCTCTCTCTCTCTTTCTCTTTCTATATATATATATATATATATATATATATATATATATATATACATATATATATATATATATATTCTTATATGCAGACCTACCAACAGTCCTTATTTGGTCAGGAGAGTACTGATTTGGGGGTCCTGTCACACTGTCCTGGTTTTGTTCTCTGTTGTCCCACATCTGGGACATGATTAGAAGTGCTAAATCTGAGCAGGCACTAGGAGTGAGCACTGGTTTCATGTTGGGAGCCGTACAGACATTATGCCAGGTTGACATGCCCCTTTAATGAGTGGGCATGCGCCTTTTCAGAGTAGGCTTGCCCATTATGGACATCACCAGTGATGCAGGCTGCGTGGATAGATAATTATTTCAGTGGGTGATTTGTGAGGGCTTCTTAACCCCCTTCCTGTGTTATGCCATCCTCCAAAAGGTGAACTTTAACCACATTTAACTGCATGGCATGTCCTAATGTTCTTGTCCCCCATCTCCCCTCCCAGCATACTTACTGCCAAACTGATCTGATTGGCAGAGCCAATCCCCACGGATCTCAATTACAGATACAATGTTAGAGCCAATGAATGTAAACATTGGCTGTGATTATGGGCTCTACCATTCTCTATTCTCACTTTGATGTAAGGTGAGAGAGGCGAGAGATCTCTGTCACAGTGCTTCTGCTCTGATTGGTCAGTAGAGCTCATCAGTTATTGTTTAGTGGGGGAACAGATTTGTTTTTGTTTTTTTTAATTTCAATTTGACCTTTTTTGTCAGATTTAACATTTTTAATTTTTTTAAGCCTTTCATGCTGTGCCTGATCACTGTACCGTGTCTGTAATCAGTCTGCCCACAGTGTTCTCTCTGATCAGCCTGACCTGTTAATTATTCCTTTTTTTAATTAGTTTAAACAACCCCTTTCAGTGCTGACTGCACCTTTTTATTCTGCGATCAGTGAGTTATTTTGTTTTTTTGGTGGGCTGTGTAGGGTTCACTTTGTTGGATGGAAGTGGAAATCAATCCTTTGCATCATCGCACGTCATGCCATTCTATCTCATGAATCAGAAAGTGATGCAGTGGGAAAAAATGCAGATTGTCAGCCCCCTAATCCTTCCACCTTTTAGTGACTTTGTGGCAAGCACTTTCCATCTAGGCTCCCTCCCTGCAAAAAGTGTGACTTGGTTTATTGGTTAGTCTGGATTCTTGACCTTGGTTGATCCAGAATAATCTTTGTCAGCTGCCTGTACTAACAATTTGGCTTTTTATGCTGACTACTCTGACTTCTGTATTTTCTGACCATGGCCTGTCCATGTTTATGTTATGCCCAGCCACTATAAAATCGTTATATAGTGTCTACATTAAACAACTCAAAATACCACATTTAGACTACACTGGGTTGCCTACTATTTCGGTATACTATGATTAGGGATAATTTTTTTTCATAGTGTGCTATAAAGTCTCAAAGGCCCAAGAAAACAATTTGTCACATTTTCACAATTGAAAATGGCATGTAGAATATTTCACACTGTGACTCCCCCCTCCGCTTTAAAAAAAAAAAAAACAAAAAAAAAAAAACTAAGGCCATACTGACTAAAGGTGACATGGGCCCAGAAAATCAATTTATCAAATTTCCCTGTATAATGACTGAAATAGCCAGCACCTTAACTTCCAAACCTCCCATTAAATCTGTATGTTTTGGTGGGAAAGATTAGATCAGTCTAGAGCACTATACAAATTTGTGTATATCATTTTGCCGGGGTGTCATGGAATTCAAGGCAATGCTTTTGTTAATCTGCATTTTTATTGGTAACGTATCATGATATAAATACCTTTTGCCAAACCTTATGTGTCAGAGAATGTCTCCTTCAATGTCTGACCGTTTTCAACAAAACAGGGGATTGTCATCTTTTGTAAACTGAAACATATAAGTTTGAAAAAGTCTAAATTAAAATAGTTTTTTAGACTTTTTCCAATTATTCTGTTTTAGTCCAAAATTTCCTATTTGAATGTGAAATCCTCTAAATGTTTTGAATAGTGAACAAACCGTTTAATAAGGCATTTGGTGGCAGAATAATATTTTCAGTCCAGAATAACGTTAATCACTATATCACTAGCGTACACTATGCACTATAGCATTAGAAATACAAATGTGTCTTCCTAATGGTATGGTTCACTGGTAGCCATTTAGGTGACTGGCCCACACCTAGAAAGAGAACAAAAGTTATTTTACTTACCTTTCTTCTCTTGCAGCGCCAGTCTCCACAGCTGACCCCACCTCCTTGGCTGAGATTGTCAAGATAATTGACCCGTAGGAAAGCATTGGGAGGCTAGTGCACATACGTGGCAAGACACCACATTGCACCAAACAGATGGTCTCTTTTTACTCTGCTATTTCCTCAGAAGTGCAGAGTGATGACAGCCACTAGAGACACTTAAACCCTGCAATGAAAACATTCTGCCAAATGTTTTAGCTGCAGGGTGAAATGGGGGGGTGGCACCCAGACAACTTCATAGTCTCCAATTAATGGTCCCGGTGATGTTTGCCATTAGTGCTTACATGTGCCAGAAAACTGAAAGGATGGCAGCTAATCTATTAGGTTGTTCTAGGTTTTAGTTTGTATTTTTGGTATCTGATATAGTTCTGCAAGGCTTCAAAGCAATTCTATTTCTTGAGAGCAAGTGAAAGATTTCTTCTTTGTTCCCAAAATGTGTTTTCTCCAGGTAGAAGCATGTTCGTCGAGCTATGCTTAATAATGTAACATTTAGTGTAACCAAGGTTTCCTGTGGTCTTTCAGCCCACTTTATCATCCTGACAGTAACACAAAGAGCCAATGAGCAACCTTTTAGCCATGTGTCTCCTTAGACTGTAATTTAAAAAGCCTGGGAACTTGTTCCTCTCCATTATAAACAATAAAGGAACTTCAGTGAAATGAAGCACTCTCTCTCTGATCCAGAATTTCTCAGGCACAGGCTCTTTATCTAATTTAAACAGCATTTTCTCTTGAGGATAGGCCATCAGCTTTTCTTTTAAAGCAGCACTACCTTTGGTAATTGCACATTGCCCCACAGAGAAATCGCTGTTGGGCTGTATTGGTCATCTGACCTGAGTACTATAATCACATACTTAGTTCATACTTGTTGGAATAGAGATCCCAGAATTCACTTCTAGCTGTTGGATTTCAGAGAATTTTAGGAAATTTGAATCCACAAAGCAATTTAAGAGCTAGGTCTGGAAACCCTGTTTAAAATTAATATTGTACATCACTGAAAGACAGATATTTTACTTACTATGGATCTTCCTCCTTGGTAATCTTACAAAAAAAAAAAAAAGCGAACAAAACTGGGGTGACAGAGCTGCATATGTATATATAATAAAGTAATAAAACATTGTACCAAGCACTGCAAAGCCTGCATTTTATTTGAAAGTTTTACCATATACCAGTGTAAAGCATGATAGTTTTCTAAGAATTCTTTCTTAACCGATGCAAATAAAGTGAATCTGTATAACGCTTGTAAGTGTACCAGAGTAACACTTTACAAGTCATCCAGTATCTTTCTTATAACCTTCTTCATCACCTTGAGACTCATGTGTGATGCCCAACTCATGTTAGTTCGTCTGGCATTCAAGGCATTAAATTAAATTGTTGAAAAGTTGACACATTCACACTTTTTAGTTTTGCATTTCCTAATGCCCCTTGTGTCTTAATGATTATGCTTCCTCCATTTCCCCTTGCCCTTTTCTATTTATCATCTTTCCTTGTACCTCATATCCAGATTTGGGCACTGCCATTGTGTTCTCCTTTGTACATGATGTCTGCGGTTTGCCCTCCTTCTTGTGACCGATGGATTGTAGGTAAATTAGCTTGGCAAGTGAAAATTACCATTTTCTCCAGACTGTTTCAAATATGTATGATTGAATGATTAATTTAAAAAGAAGCCTACAATGTGACAGTGTCTCTTTAATGTAACTCATTGGTCACTGACAAATGAATGCAGCGCTGTCATGTTTTGCTAGATGTCAATACCTGGGTGCCTCCATTTTGTTCTTCTCTCTGAAGTGTGACCTTCTGTGGGATTCTTTTAACCAATGGGTTGTGGGTAAATTAACTTAGCAACTTAAATGTAACTTTGCCAAAAAGTAAGTTTCCCATATGAAAAGGTAGTCCCTTTTAAATGTTATGTATAACTAAAAAAATAAATGATAAACAAACAAAAGAACAGAGAGGAGGATGCAGTGCCTGGTGTAAAGAATGGAATACTAAAGGGGAAAAAATAATACCTATAATATGACTTAGCTTTTAATAGAGTAGATTAAAAAGTCCTATAAGGACTAAAACAAGCTTGATTTCCTAAACTGTGTATTTTAATTATCACAATTGTAAGATTTGCATGTAGCCATCTCTGCAACAGATATCATTTCACAAACTGTTGCAGATTGAGTCTACTAGCAACTCTATATCACACATTTAGAGTCATCTACTAAACTATGATTTATTGAGATTGTTTAGGACTACTTAGTTGGTGGGATCGTGATCTTATTTGATCACAATTACAGGGCATGTGCCCAGGCAACTTTAGTACTACAGTGTACCCAAAGTAAAGTATTTCCATTACTTAATAATGATTTACACAGATTGAGTCATATCCTGTGGGTTTGAACTAGGTCCACTATGACCACCATCAAAGACATTGATCCAAATTTATAATTTTGAGACACATTCTCATAATATTTATCGGTGGCATTCATCAATTCATTGCCACTAGTGGAACAGCCACAGCTGTTTTTATAGTTGTTTGTATTTTTGTTACTTTTTGACTATAGAACTATATGTTATGTGTTGTGGTCAGTTATTGTTTTAGTCCTTATAAGACTTTTTAATCTAATCTATTAAAAGCTAAGTCTTATTATAGGTATTATATTACCCCTTTAGTATTCCGTTCTTTACACCAGGCACTGCATCCTCCTCTCTGTTCTTTTGTTTGTTTATTGTTTATCACAGGGTTATCCCCCAGTCAGGAGATATGGACAGGCATTAGATATTCCTTTTTTTGTTTTTTCTTTCCTTTCTTTTCTTTTCTGTTAGTCTCATAGTGCTTGAACTTCTTTGATATCAGTACGGACCTAGGTTTAAGAAGTAAAATTAAATCACGCTGTGTTTTTATCATAGTGGACGTGGAACTGCTCACACACAAAACCATCAAATAGTAAATAGGAATTGAATTTAGAAAAACTGAGCCTAATGCTGCATTCAAGGCTAGATGGTTTTATATATTATTATATATACATTTGTAACGTGTTATATTAGCATTGATTTACAAAGCCCTACAGCTGTTGCAACAAATGTGGAAAATAACATTTATTGTACATAGAGACAACAACATAATTGCCCATTGAAAGAGAGCAAGAGAGAATGTTATGGGCTTATTCTCTGAATTGATTGAGTAACAGTAATACATTGCAAATATAGCATAAACCATAGCGAGCTTTTTCTTAAAAAAAGAGTTCTACAAAAACATCACTTTGCTTTTTTTTATAGAGCATCAAAGGTTTTCTAGAAAATATTTAGAATGGGAGAAAAGCCTATTCAAATGTATTTTTTTCTCCCACCTGTCAATCAATTATTTGTGATAGATTTTATGTGAGGAGAAGATAGGAGGGATCTTCTGCTCTCCACTCATATCAACCACAGCACATGCACTGTAGTTGCTATGGTAACTTTCTAGCCAGCACTGCTAGTGGTGGCCAGGGAATATAGGAACAGAGCGACTGGCATCAATCAGTCTGGTTAGATGCCGGCATGGAAAAAGGTTTGCCCTCCTAGGGGAAGCTTCTCCAAGCAGGCCAAATCAGTGAACAGACCAGGCAGAGTGTTGGTGGACTGAAGGTGAGTGTTACAGAAGTGTATCACAAACCTCTGTAATGAGATTGCAGTGAGGGGAACATCAGGTAAGTAATATTTAAGCAGAACTGGGAGCATAGCTGACTGAATATTGTGCCAATTTGGCTATTTTGACGTTCAATTTGAAATCTACTTTGAATTTTCACTTTAGTTAATTTAGGTTTTGTTGGCACAAAAAATGCACCAGACTATAACTATCACCATTCTCAGCCACAATAGTGATATCTGGGGGAAACGTAGTATAGGGGGAGTTTAATCATTTTCTCTATATGTCACTTCATTCATTTTGGAGACATATTACTTTACATATGTCTGTCTTATGTTTTATTTATTTTTGTTGTATTTTATTTCTGTGTGAATTTGTTTAATGTCATTGAAAAAAAAAATGTTTTGGCAATACAAGAGTTAATGGATTTATGTGGCATTTCCAACAGGCCTTGAACTGACAGTAATATGCTGGCTGCTTTCCAAATATCTCTAAAGGCCTATGACATTTAAAAACAACAATCCTCTTAAAATGTCACGGCTCCAGCAGAGTTAAACACTGCTGGAACTCTGAGTGGTACTAAGAAGTAAATTACCTTTATGATAATAGCTTTTTATTGCAGGAATTGTTTACCTTGTCCCTGTGTCCCTATGGCTATGATACTAGAGAATTGCAGAGAGGTCTACATAGCAGTCACATCGGGGCCTCTTATCCTACCTGGAAACCATATCCCTACACTTGTCTCTATGATTCGCCACATCACTTAATGCTCACAGATGTGCTTACATGTCATATTTGGGTACTAGTTATTCATATAGATGCCCATATGGGGAAATCCAATATATCTGACCAATAAACTACTACAAGAGTCGCAGTAGTAACTGGTCTTTGGGCAATAGATTTATGAAAACATATTTTGTACATTGATTTATCTATTATTATTCTCTATTGTAATAGATTTTGTATTTTATTTTATAAAATTAACAGACATGGGACTCGTTGTGCTGGAGAAGTTGCAGCAACAGCAAACAACTCACACTGTACTGTAGGAATCGCTTTCAATGCCAAGATTGGAGGTATGTAGTGTCACCTGAAAGAGGACATCAGATTTTGCCACTGACAATATGTCCTTTCTGTTTGTCAGTATTTGATTATATATTGTTTTGCAATTAGAATTCATTTTTGTTGGATGTGTGTCACATGGGAAAATTAAACTTTACCGTTTAAAGAAGTATGATGACATGTCACAGGTATTTAAGGGGTTAATATAATATGGTATGATCATTTCTGCCTGTTTTTTAGTTGCCAATACCTGCAACTAGTAAACATATGTCCACAGTCATCACAAGTCAAACATAATGTCCCCTAGAAATAGTAATATCACAGTAATGTATCACATCTGCTCAAAACGTCAGAATTATGCAGTTTGTACTTTGATATTAACATCCAGTGTATCTGTACATTTCATAGTCGAGCTTTCCGGATGCCTTGACATGGCAGACTTCATAGATGTTCTTTTAAGACAGCTCCACCTGCGCATGTGTGAAGATATTCTTTGAAACAGCCCCGTTGGAGGGTGAGAGGGCAGGTTTTATTAATGGGCACAACATCATTTGCTAAAGAAACATGAGTTCACAAACTTGATTTTTGCTGGGATTCCTAGATTTCTGATATTGGCTGTAAACAATGAGAAAAAGTATAAAGCATTGGAACTATGACAAAACTCAATCTGGCTGTCTTTTTTCTGTCTGTCTATTTAAATAATACTGTAGATGGATTCTGGAAATTTAAAGAATGAAAGTCTTCAAAATCTAGAGATGGCAAGATATCCTCCTAATGCTCACTTCAGTGTTATGTATCTTTTATATTACATATTTTATAAAATTAGGACTAGCGTTAGAGCTAGGGTTTGTGCTGCAGTTAAGGTTCCTTTAATAATATATAGCACTGGGACATACATGTCCCAGTCTACCCACAACCGGTGGACGTTACCCTCCTGAACAGCAGTTGCTATTTGGACCTGGTGTCCTTAGGCATATCTTCATTTGCTACATACTGGGGAAAGTGGTTAGGGATGAAGAGGATCACTTTGCTGCTATCTCCCAAACTCCTCCCTGGTAAAATAGTGAAGGGACTAAATACATAGCAGCAGCTACAAATAGTCTCTGCTGTTCAGGAGTATAATTTCTACTTAAAGGTACACTATAGTCACCAAAACAACTTTAGCTTAATGGAGCAGTTTTGGTGTATAGAGTGCCCCTGCACTCTCAATTCTCTGCAATTTAGGAGTTAAATCGCTTTGTTAATGCCGCCCTGACCACACCTCCCTGCATGTGACTTACATAGCCTTCCTAAACATTTCCTGTAAAGAGTCATTTATTTACACTGTTACACTTCCTTTATTGCAAATTATGTTTAATTTAGAATGGCTTAACTCTGTGTGCAAGACCCTGCTGGAGCCTCCTGTATGTAATTAAAGTTTAATTTACAGAGCAGGAGATAAATACTGTAAAAGTAAGTTACGGCTGATAGAAAGTTAAACCATTTTGTTTTTCATGACAGCTGTGTCAGTCACGGTCAGTGGAGGTGTGGCTAGAGCTGCATAAACAGAAAGTAATTTAACTCCTAAATTGGAGATAAGTGAGCAGTGAAACTTCAGAGACATGATCTATACACCAAAACTGCTTCATTAAGCTAAAGTTGTTTATTAACTGTATTGTCCCTTTAAGTATATCCGTCAAAAAAGAAAAAACGAGGTCTGCGCAATCAGCTATTTTGTGCACACCACAGGCTACTAACATTTATTGAAGGACACAAATACAAACGTTTCAGACACAAGCCCTTTATCAATGCAATGTCCTTAGGAGACACAATGTGAACTCATGAATATATTGCATTACATACATAAAAAATTAACAGGAATCCTATGTGCCATCCTCTGGAAGTGAATGCAGGTGTGTGCTTCATTCTAGCATGCTTCAGCCATCTTCTGGACTTCCCAACATCTGGCACAACCACGTGATGCATTGTGACGTCCCGCGTCACGCACACCGCGTCTGATTTCACAGCAATTTGTTAATAGGAAACATCAAAAGACATTTCTAAATAATTCAAATAAGGGAACAAGCCCACAATATCTCTCTATAAATAAAATAAATGCAGAGGCACAAAACTTAACAAAAAATATATATATTAACAATACAATAAGACAAATACATAAAATAAATACAATAAATAAATATATACAATCCTGTGTACAGCATATAACAAAAATCATATTTAAACATAAACATATGTATCAAGGCAATTTTGCCTGGATTTGTGGGAGGAGCTGGTTTCCACTCCTAGCCTACTTAAGGCACGCCCCTTACCTTGCTCCTTACCGTTGAATGACCCTCCCACCACACCACATTTTAACAATTATTTCCTTTCTATTTCTTTTCCTGGATAGGCCCTCTTCTTTCTCAGGCCTACCTCATCGTCGGTTCCAGCACACCACAACTGACTTGCTCTTTTTACTATCCTACATTTAATTGTGGTATTTCACACTGTACGATCATAAGCACCTAACACAAATATATAATATTTGTATATATATATGTTTATATACTGCTTTTTGTTATATGCTGTTCAGAGGATATAAACCACCTGATCACCAAATGTTAAAAGTAGAAGGGCCAATTTCTCTGCATCCTATTATATATCTGTTATGGTTACAGGGGTGCGAATGCTGGATGGAGATGTGACAGACATGGTGGAAGCTAAATCTCTCAGCCTTAATCCACAACATGTGCATATCTACAGTGCAAGCTGGGGTCCAGATGACGATGGAAAAACAGTAGACGGGCCCGCATCACTGGCTCGCGAAGCTTTTGAGAATGGCATCAGAACAGTAAGTGTGCAAACACCAGATGGGATATTACATATGCAAACGATACATGGATTGTTTAATCATTTGGCTCCACTTTCTGCTGTGGACCCTGGCCATTCCATTGTTCAAAATGCAAAAATTTAATTTAATCAGATAAAAAAAAAATATTGCCATTCCATTTAGAACTGTGGCATCTAAATTAGTATCTTGCTATGTTCTCAATAATATAGTGACACCCTAATTCCCAACATTATGCCACTAAGTTTCATAAATTTGCTAATCACTCTTTTCTTCTTGTAGTCACCACAATAAATGTATTTTATTTGTTGCGTCTAACATTTAATTTTCTAACAGTAAGATTTCAAAACGTCAATGTCTGACAAGTGATAACGTCTAGTTAGCTGTTGCACGATTGGCCATTCCAAGTGACTATTAAAGTGGCTATACAAACCGGTGTTCTTTCCACACTGTTCATAGTCCAGATTGGTAAAATGCATTATTCTTAGTGGCAAACCAAGCAGTATGTAAGTGACACCACAAGGTGTGGGGACAAAAGATCCCTCTGAATGACCTTTCCATGCGTGCTGGTCAAATTAGTTTCATTAGCAATGGGTCTCAGAAAATGTCAAAACCTGCAGAATTGATAGAGATTGACGAGACAGATGAATTTTATCAAGAAGAACCCACGGGCAAAAGGAAAATATTTGTCGTCCTCCATCCGGAAATAACAAAATATCTTTTCACTATTAAATGCATAATACTTGCTAGCCACCTGGCACTATGCAACAAGTATACTTTAGAATAAGTGTTAGATTAAATGGTATATTGTGATGCCTTACCTAAATCACATGGACTTATTTCTAGTGTCAATTCTGTTCTCAGTGAATGTCAATGAACTGAAAAAGATTGGAAATTCTTTAAAGTTTAAGAAACTAATGACATAATAGTTTTCAGTTCCTCCCAACCAACTGTTTAATGAAGAACCCTTGCTGTTTTGGCATGCTGGGAGATTTGCGGTGTAAAAGAAATGTCACTAGCCCCACTTTGCAAAGACTTCACATTTAGGTTTCTACACCGTTATTCAAGTTATTAAAACCTGCTACCATTATTTCTCAAGTCAGATTCACTGAGAGTGTGACTACTAAAACAATAAATGCTTTGGGCATTTACTAAAAGATGCATTAAAAATACATTTCCTTTATCAAAGTGTGCAGACAGATCTCTGTATTAGATTCCCTTCCAGCTAGCACATGCACCATCCCAGACCATGATGTAATGCCAGTTAGGCATCAGTCATATCAGGATAGGATTCTACTGTACCTGCTGTGCTGTCATTAACTGCCTGACCGGCCGCCTTGTTCATCAGAAGCAATTACTCATACATCAAAGCTAGTTTGTAAATATTTTATTCCAGAGAAAAAGATTTACAAAAGATTTACAAAACTCTTTAAGGAATATGAGGACACCATTACAGTTCCATTCATATTAAAGGCAGATAGGAATAGGGTGTAGGGCTCCTGGGAACTATTGGTGGTTCACCAAGTTTGTTACTCTGATTGCACAGCTGTCATTTACAATAAATTATGGCTTTCATAATGTCTTTAGTTGCTCAGATTACATAGTTACAACAAGGAATTTGGAGAGGAGATGGAGAGTTGCAATAAAAACTTTGCATTTGCAAAATCTAACTCACCCACACTTCTGGAAAAATGTGGGGACAGATATAACCAATGATAGCATGTCATATCAAACAAAAACATGTTTAACCTAAAGGCTGATATAGAGCTGCCAGGATACTTGTGACCTATGTGTCACCTATATGCATGCTGTGTTTATTGTAGATCCTGTATATTCACTCTGTCCAGTCCTTAGAACAGTCCTTGGGTAATGATATTTTACTCTGTTCCATTAACATTTTAAACATTAAAATAACACCAGCACAGGGACTGATGCTTTGTAAATGTAACCCTCTTTTGTGTTGGTAGCCTTGCACGATTTTTGCTGTCTTTGTCTCTATAATACATTCCTAGTGATATTTCAGTTTGACTGTAGATCATTTTTCATGGTTCTTGATTTTTATTTTTTGCCAGACCCGGTTGAATATAGGCACGCTGCTTTGTTTTTCCGGTTTTGACTATGTTCTGCAGGGTCTATTTAAAGTCCGTGTTAGATGAGAGCCTTATATAATGTTTTGTAATGATTCTTTTTTTTTTTTTTTTTTATTCTACTGAAATATATTCTCCATTGATAAAAAATAAAATATTCCAAATATATGAAATATATTTAGAAAATCTATAAACTAAACCATGGTGATCAAACAATCTAGCTGCTTTAAGATATTCCCTTTGCATAATTGATAACAGACAGTGTTTCTTATTCCCCTCCTTTGAACACAGCTTATGCCCTCGTCTGCTTCTATCAATATATGTTTCATGTGAAAAGTGAAATAAATCAGTGGTAAAAAAAATAATTGAAGTTTATTTATATGATAGTGCTTATCTTCCAGTCTTTGTAAGTTAGGCTAATCACTTCATTACTGGGGATTTTGGAAATTATGTTTTTAACCCCTTAAGGACACATGACATGTGTGAGAAGTCATGATTCCCTTTTATTCCAGAAGTTTGGTCCTTAAGGGGTTAAACAGTTGGATTAAGGGGCTTGAAACTTTGTGATAGGAATTTATTTAAAAGAAAAAAATGCACATTTTTAAAATAGAGGTGTCACTGTGCTAGTCTCCTTAAAACAAGTATTGACAAATAAAATTAGTGTCAAATACTAAAACTTTAATGATGTTTGTGAGCATAACTCTGCAGTTTAAATATAAAAAAAAAAAAAAAAGATCATTTTTTATGAGACACCAGTATTTAACAGTAAAAACACAATGGTATTGGGAAAAAGAAACCAGCTGTGAGGCCCAGGATCCAAAGTTTAATCATCAGGGAATTGGTGAATACCTGTCTCTTACTACACTCCTAGTAACAAAATACCAGTTAGTGAATCCCATGTATTTCTGACCCTAATGTTAAAACAAACTCATGCTTGCTCCCTGTTGATTTCCCTAATACCAGCATTGTAGATCTGCTAAAGATGCCTGCCAGGCAATAAGGTATTTCCAGGAATTAGTCTTACCATTTTTTGACTTGTATACTCAAATCTTATATTTTATTAGTTTTTGTTATTTTGATAATTACATTTTTAGCATAATTTATTGTGCAGGAATAAAGTAACTCATTAGACTAAGCAGTTTGATATTTCTCAAAAGAGTACAGCAAGCCAGAGGGGATTTAAAGAGAGGGGTGAGGTCAGATTTCATGGGTGGAGTCAGATTTCACAGGTGGGGTCTAGCACTCCCACCATTTTAAAATTTCTACTACACAGGTACCACTGTGTTCTCTTTATTATTATTGTTATTATTATCATTATCCTCTTTTACAGTATTCCAGGAAGTCATACTTAACTGTGACATTGACATGTATTCACATATACAAATGAGCAATATTACAGAATATCCCACCAACTTTCCTTCACGTGTAATAGGATTCTATGGTTCAAGTTGCAAGTTTGAAATGATATCTCTAAATATATAATCCAATATTTTTTAGTATAAAGTATCACACTATCACACCATCTAGTCTTTGTCTTGTTCCTGAGGATGGTGGAATGCTTATCTACATTTCACCTGTCCAATTTACAATTTCATCTCCATTGACAACAATCATGATATATGCATTTTGTAGTAAGTTGAGTTCCCACGATCCCGAATTAACATTATTCTGTATAAAGAACCTTTTGTCCAACTAAATAAATATTTGGGACTCCTGTGAAATTATGTGTACATTGCATAGTTGTAGATAACCATATTTTGTCCCAAAACAAACATGAATATTTAAAAAATATTAATTGTCACTTTTTTTCCTCTTACATTTCCCCCAAAATTGTCATCTAGTTCCTGATTAAATATCTTTTTGTTCATCTTAAATGTAACCACTAAACAAAAAAAAACTGTTACCATCAATGTTAGCAGGATGCTGACGAATAATTTCTGCTACATGGTTGTCTTTGAGAATAAATTTTCTTTCACCCACTTCTGTGGGTCTGCTACAAATGATCTAAAATAAAAATAATGCAGTGACAATATTTTTTTCACATATTGTGGTTTTGGTTTACACAATTGACATTGATCTGCATGAAACTCTAAAACAATTTTGCCTCTCTATGTTCTGTGAACCATCAAAAAGTATTTGAACTTGGACTATTGCTTGTGCCATAGTATCTCATACCACTTTGTCCTGTCCTGCTAAAAGTTTGTATCATGACCACACCTGTATAGTACTTCTCAGAATCTGGACCCATCAACAAACATAAGTTCATCAGTACTATTTGCTTCCTTTCTGAAAAGAAAAGGAGAGTAATGCTAAAATGTATGTGGTTTACCTTCACATTGCATCAGTTGTGGAAGTACATTCTTTGACCATGTTCTACCGTTATCTTCTTCAATGATAGAGCTGTGAGAATCTCTGATGTGAAACACCGGAAATACCCTTTTAAAGAAGTATCTAAATTCAGATTTTAACACTGGCCACAGACTGTTGTTACATGAACTGTTTGCTTTTCTAATCACCCCTCTTTGTTACAAATCATGAATGACACTTGCAGTAGAATAATTGCTTCTGGGGGAAATTGATACTTCCTCTGTGGGGCTTGAATGTCAATCAATAAATTTTTGAATCTTCTACATATATTTTTACTTTGTGCCCATACATCTGGATACCTCTGTGCAATCTCAATCTCTTAAATTCAAGGTTATAACCAGTATTAGGCCTTGCATTTCTTTAGATATTACTTCTATTGGAAAAACAATTCCTATCTCAACATATTCAGTAGGAGCCAATAACACTGGTTACCAACCCTTAGTGGCTTTTCAAATAGCTTTGTTTCCCCAATCAGTAATCCAACCTCTTCTTTGCATAACATCTGTGCCTATGATATAATCAACAACTTTGCAGTACCAGATATCAATTTTTATTATTAAACTCTGAGGTATTTCCGAAGTAAAATCAGATACTAATTTTGCTGTAGATACTCAAATTCTGTCAAATCCTACATTTGTACATGCAGGTGAACTTGATGACAAAGGTAGTTATAAACTTGTTATAATCACTTGAGCCCCAGTGTTAACCAAAAATTCTGTGCCATAGCCTTTTGAAAAACATGCACCACCCTTGTCCCCCCCCCCCATCTTCCTCCCTCTCCTCCCGACAGACACACACACTCACTCACATCACACTCTCACCTACACCCCTTAGCACTTAATACCCACATTACCCTCATTCCCAAACCTGGCAAAGACCCCTAAATTGCGGGAGCTACCGCCCTATTTTGCTGATCATCACTGATCTAAAACTTTTCACAAAAATCTTAGCCAACTGTCTGCGCCCACTCCTTACGGGAATAGTCCACCCTGATCAAGCAGGTTTTATATCGGGACGGGAGGCAAAAGAGAACACAACCAAAATCATCAACATGATTCACCTTGCAAAAACATCATCCACCCCTAGTCTGTTGTTATCCATAGATGCCAAAAAGGCTTTTGACGGGGTTTACTGGTCCCTCCTGATAGCCTACTGATGATTTTGACATAACTAGCTGGATGCATTTTATTCCACGCTAACTGCAAGGATTTGTGTCAATGGCCAATTGACTTCCCCAGTCCCAATCAGAAACAGCATGAGATCAAATGGACACAGAAACTGCAGATCACTATTACTCCAGATGAGTGGAAGAAAATATAAATTTTCATACATAGTTCATAGTTCACAAAATGTAGAACACACAGTATCACAGTAATACCCCTTCCTATATAGCACAGTGCTCTTCACTCCCAATATCCTAATCAGTATACAGTATGACACTAATACCACTTCCTATATAGCACAGTGCTATGTACTCCCACTCTCCTATTCAGCACACAGTGTCACAATAATAACCCTTCCTATATAGCACGGTGCTCTTCACTCCACTATCCTATTCAGCACACAGTAGGACAGTAATACCCCTTACTATATAACACAGTGCTCTTCACTCCACTATCCTCTTGAACACAGTATCACAGTAATACCCCTTCCGATATAGCACAGTGCTCTTCACCCCCACTATCCAATTCAGCACACAGTATCGCAGTAATACCCCTTCCTATATAGCTCTTCACTCCACTATCCAATACAGGAAAGTAACTACAGGTGCCTTTCCAGGTGCCACTACACACCCACAAAACTCCAAAATATCTTTCCTGTGGCTTCTAATACTTGCTGGAGATGTCTTCAGCACATGGGACCACCTCGCACATTTCCCCAATCATACAGGGGTTTTGGAAACATATTCTAGCATTTATATACACCATCACAAATGTACAACTCTCACTCTAACCAATGGGAGTTATCCTACTCCCCCAATCACTACATAAATTCAAACATTCCTTTGCCGAGCACCTATTGACGGCTGCAAATCAGCTTATCCCTATCTTCTGGAAGACATTAAATCCACCCTCAATGAGGGACTGGGTACAAAAAGTTAAAAATATACGAATCCTAGAGGAAATGTGACAATCGGTAACCCACAAATACACTGAATATAAACAGACATGGAACCCTTGGATCTCCTCCCTCAATCACAACCCCCTACTGGCCAAAACTAAGGATCACTCGGGTTAACGCTGATTACATAGTATCACTTCTGCACATACATGAGGTTTGTAACGCAACCCAAGCAGCAAACTGTTACCCCCCCTCCCCTGCTGTTGAGGATCCCCCGCATGGGAAACCATTTCGTTATTAAACTAATGTCCACTACGACTTATACACCATACTTTGCTACGATCACCAATTGAGCTTATAGCTAAACATGTTTATCTCTACTAAACTTTGGTTGTACGATGACACGCATGAACCCCGATTACAAATCAAAGTTACTACTGTCCATGCTTGACCTGCCCTTCTATTTTGGCGGGCAAGAATGCATGTAATGCACATCCCTCTCTCCACAAGTCCTAAGCAACAATGTTATACACTTATATCCGTTGCTTACTGTCTGCTTATTCTCACATGTAAGTATGCTTTTCATGACTGAATAAAAAAAAAAAAAGAAGCTTAATAGATGAGAAAGAGACCAATCTCTTCTTTGCCCAGAAACTCAGGGGAAGAGTAGAAAGTGGTCCTTTGCCTACTGTTCTTTTATAGACATGACTATAATGATATCATAACTTTTAGCTAAAACTCTGGACATATAAGGACACACATGAAGACCCTAAACCCTCAATCCTCTCAATATACACCCACATCTCACACTTTTCATGATACAGCATAGCAAATTACCATCTGTTATTTTTATTTTATTTTTTTAATTCTTTATTTTTGCAATGGTATATGGTAGACAATGCGTAGTGTTGTGGCTCGTGCAAGAGCCTATTGAGTTTCAATAGATAGTATCCATTTACATTCATGTTACAGTACATGGTTGGTTATTCAAGTTAGGCATGGCATTGCTACGGTTAACCATTGTCTTTTATATGAAAAAAGAGAAATTAAGAGATTAAGAGAAGAACAGAAGAACATAATTAACACAATAACAATATAGTAAATACAGTAAATACACGGGCCGGGACAACTATGGTGGTCGTGGTGGGGGGCGGGGGGGGGGGTGTAACTCAGTCTGTTGTGAGTAACTACTTTTCACTCCATTTTCCCTGTTCTTAACGGTCACTATATGTTTCCCATGGTTCCCAGGTCTTAGTGAAGGCCTTGGTGGTACCCCGCACTTGGGCTGTTAGCTTGTCCATGAGGTAGTGTTCTTTGATCTTATTTATCACTGTCGTGACCGATGGGGTGTCGGGTTGTAGCCATGTTTGGGCCACTGCTCTCCTGGCTGCTAATGCTATTTTGTTAAGTAATTGTTGGCTTGGTTTAGGCCAGTCTTCTTGGGGTCTGGCCAATAGGAAGGTCCATGGCCAGGACTTGGGTGGATAGGGTTTGGATGGTTTTCCAGTAAGTCTGGATTTTGTGGCAGTGCCACCACATGTGGGAATACGTCCCCTTCTCTCCGAAGTTACGCCAGCAGAGGTCTGTGGGTGTTTTTTTCATGTGGTATAACTGAACCGGGGTGGTATACCACCTGAACACTGTTTTGAATGATTGCTCCTGCATCGTGACGCAGATGGAGGTTTTGGTATTTGTCTCCCAGATGTCCTGCCAGTCTATGCCCTCTAGGGTTTCCCCTAGATCGTTTTCCCACCTGTCAGTGTAATGAAGGGTACCCCATTCCCGTGTGGTGGAGCAGAGGTGGGAGTAGAGGAGGGATATCATGCCCCTGCGGTAGCGCTCGGCTAAACATATATTTTCAAAGAAAGTTGCTTTGGTTTTAGCCGCTGATTTGACCGACTCTTGGTTTCGTAATTTCGAATTTGTAGGTATCTAAAAAAAATCTGCCGGGGTTAAAGTCGTTCTCATTTGCAGTTCCGAGAACCGGACGACCTCGTTCCCTATGTATAGTTGATAGATTCGTTGTAGGTCCGCCCTTTCTAGGCCTTTAAAATCTTTAGGCCTCATGCCTGGGGTGAATGCCCTATTTCGATATATGGGGGTGAGGGGGGATGATGTTGCTGTTTGGTCATATTTTATTGCGTACTTGTCCCAAATGTGGATTGAGTTTGTGATGGCTGGGCAGTCGGTCCGCAGGAGCGCTCTATACTTTTTCGGGGTCCAAATGTAGAACTGTGGAAGATCCGATTGCATAATCAGAGATTCCAGGACTACCCATCTCCTGGTCTCAGGGGGGGTGTGCCACATTGCAATTTGCGCCAGTTGGGCCGCTAGGTAATAGAAATGTAAATGTGGAAGGCCCAGGCCGCCTCTTGCTTTAGGGCGGTATAGGATGTTGCGGGCTACCCTATGTCTCTTGTTGTGGGGAGGGGCAAGGCCTGGAACAGGAAAAGGATGCGGGGTAGGACATTCATTTTGACCGAATGGATCCTCCCGATCCATGAGATTGGTTTGTCCGCCCAGGTCTCCATATCCGCTATAAGTTTTGCGATCTGGGGGGTATAATTTAAGTTGTGGAGTGCTGCATGATCTGCTGATAGTTTAATGCCGAGATAGGCGAGATAGGATTGGGATACTCGTATGTGGTACTCCGAGGTAATTCGGGTGATCTCGCGTTGTGTGAGGAGGATTGGGAGGGCACTGGATTTCTCCATGTTGACCTTGTATCCCAAAATAGTGCTGTAGTTCTGCAAGAGGGGCATTAGCGCGTGTAAGGAGTTGAAGGGGTCGGTCAAGGTGAGGAGGACGTTGTCCGCATAACCGGAAACTATGAATTCCTGGTCTGCTATTCTCACCCCTGTTATGTTGGGGTGTTCCCTGATCGCCTGTAGGAGGGGTTCAAGAGTTAAGACAAAAAGCAAAGGGGAGAGAGGGCAGCCTTGTCGAGTACCGTTGTGTATACGGAATCGTGGGCTGTTCGACCCTGTCAATTTTATTTGCACTGTCACGTTCGTGTATAGTGCGCGTACTGCTGTGATGTAGGGGGGAGGGATGTGTAAGTGTTCCAGTAGCGTAAACATGTAAGGCCAGTTCACCCTGTCGAACGCTTTCTCAGCGTCGAGGGATAGGGCTACTGCTGGTGTTTTGGTTGTAGTGAGCGTCCAGATTATGTCAATGTTTCGTCGGATATTTTCAAAAAGCTGTCTGCTGGGCACGAACCCCACTTGGTCAGCGTGAACGAAGCGGGTGAGGTGTGGGTTGAGTCGCGTCGCTAATATTTTGGCTAGAATTTTACTGTCATGGTTTATGAGCGAGATAGGTCGGTATGCCTCGGGTTGGGAGTGGTCTTTGTCTGGCTTCGGTAGCAGTATGATGTGTGCTTGGGTCATGTCTTGAGTAGGTGGTGTCCCCTCCATTAACTCACGGAACAGAGTTTCCATGTGTGGTATCAAATCCTCTCGGAAGGTTTTGTAATAGCTACCTTCGTAGCCATCTGGGCCCGGGGCTTTGTGGCTTTTCAGAGAGGAGATGGCCTGGTTGATTTTGTCCTTGTTTATTGGGGCGGAGAGTTCCTCTATGGCTGCGGTGTGAAGGTTGGGAAGGTTAAGGTGCGTTAGGAATTCTAATGTTTTCTTACAGGTGGTCGTATGCGGCATGCCGCCTAGAGGGGTGTGGTTGTATAAATTTTCGTAGAAGGAGGTGAAGACCTGTGCTATCTCTGTCGGTGTGGACTTCAGGGAGCCGTCTGGGCCTCGTATGTATGTAATGTGGGGGCGTTGTGTTCTGGGGCGTAAGGTGCGGGCCAGCAAGGTGTCCATTTTATTTGATTTGTCATAAAATGTCCGTTTAGTCCATGTCAGCGCGCGTGCTGTGTCGTCCAGTAGAAGTTGCCTGAGGGACAGACGGGAGTATTGTAGGTGTTGTAGTGTTTGTGGGTTCGGGTCTGTTTTGTGGCGCTGTTCCGCTGTGCGGAGGGTGTTTAACAATTGGGTGAGTTTTTGGGTTTTGATTTTCTTCTTGTGTGTCGCTATTTTAATGAGGTGGCCGCGGATTACTGCTTTGTGGGCTGCCCATACTACTGTCATCGGTACATCTGGTGTCAGGTTTTCTGTAAAGTATGTATGCAGTTGTTTTTGTATATCTGCAACAACGAGTGGGTCGTTTAGTAGGGAGGTGTTGAGCCTCCATGTCCATGGGGTGGGGTGCTATGTCCGCGTGGTCGGACCAGGTAATGGAACCTATTTCCGTTTTCTGGGTTTTCGTGAATCCTATTTGGTTGGTCAGAAAGATGTTGATGCGGGAGTAGGTATCATGGGGGGGGGGAATAGTAGGTGTAGTCTTTTTGGCTAGGGTGTTGGACTCTCCACGCGTCTATGAGACCCGTTGTGCGAATAAAATTATGTAATTGTTTATCTTGGGCACCCATGCCGTGGGATCGAATTTGACCCGGTCGTGAGCTTCTGTCGACTGCTGGGGAGGGAGTTGCATTTAGGTCCCCCCCAAGTATGATAGCTCCAGTAGGTAAGACTAGCACTGAGTCTGACAGTTGGTTCCAGAACTGTGGGGAGGGGGTGTTAGGGGCGTAAATATTGATCAAATGTATGGTTTGGGAGTAGATTTGGCCTGTCGCTATAATATATCTACCGTCCGGATCGGTTAGTACGCTGGTGATGTGTAAGGGGCATCTTTTATGGACGAGGATGGTCACCCCGTTCCGTTTTCGGAAGGCTCGTGCCTCCGCTGCTACTCGGTAGGTATGGTCGCGGAGAGAGACCTGGGCGGATTTTGGTAAGTGGGTCTCTTGGAGGAACGCAATGTCTGGGTTTAGTCGTTTCAGCTCTCGGAAGAGCGTTCGCCTCTTGCATGGTGCATTGAGGCCCTTAACATTGAGTGAGGATATTTTCATAGCCATATGTTCTGGCTTAAAGTGTCTCCAATGGAGTTGGGGTGTTGGGGTGAGTCGTGGGGCTCAGCCCTCTCCCACCTCTGCTCCCCCAGCATCCGGCCTGGGTGTGTCTCTCTGCGGGGCGGAGTCTTAGAATTAGTTTGTGACTGAGTTACGTGGGTAATGGGGGTTGGAACATGTTGTAGCGGTGTAGATATGAGAATAGGGGAGGGGGAGTAGGGGTGGGGATGTGGGGTCAGGGGAAGGTACAAATTTACCTGTCTGGTCTTATGCCTTGCCAGACCGCGGGGGGGTACTTGGGCCCTAGCCTCCGTCTGGTTGTCTCCCATCGGGGGGATTCAGGTAGTGAACCAAATCTCCGGGGGCGGCCCCTATACCATTAAACTGTCGTGTGTCAATTGCTGCTTCCAACTGAAACAAGTCATATGTGTTGGTTGCCCTTTCTGTCGCTGGTGCTAGTGTTCAAAGCCACTACGGGCATTTGCGTAAGGGGTGTGGGGTCCTCTGAGTCGTGCCTTTTCTTAGCATCCTGGTGCATATTACGAGGTGAAGGGGGGGGGGAGGATAGGGAGGGGCGTTCTGCCCTGTTGGACTCCCATTGCTATGCCTGGGTGTAGGTACCTGTGGGCAGGTGAGAAGAGTCTTGCCCTGTATGTTTACTTGCTGGGGGGGTATTAGTTCCCGTTGACTCTATAGGCTGCATTATGCGCCAGCGGGGCCCCGAAGGGTAAAAAGGGGTGTGGAGCCTTAGCCATTCTCCCTCCCACCTGGCCCATCCTGTGCTCCCTCCATGCCAGTCCGTTTCTGTCCGTGAGGTTGACTTTTCTCTGAGAGTGGACCCTGCCTGTGGGTAGTCGTGCGGGGTGGGGTGTTGGGGATGTGTGAGGGGGGGGGGGACGTCGCTGAGCTTCCTCCTCGGTCGTCAATTCACATGTCGTATTGCATATAACACATACACATACAGTAAGACATTATCAACAGTTTCTCTACAGCCTCATCAAGTTGTTTGCGTAATGAGTTTAGTGTCCCTCCTACCCCTGTATCTGGTCTACAGCGTTGCTTGATCAGGTAATATAGGGCCTTGCTTAAGCAGCGGCCTTGTGGGCGTAGGTATAGCCCGGCTTGCCGGCGTAGGCTAGAGTACCGTGTGGGCGTCCCTATAGTGGTTGTGGTGTCTATTGTGATGCGGGTGTCGGCTGCTGCGCCGTTTTTTATTTTAATTAATTTGTTTTATTTAGTTGTCTTTTTTTATTTATTTAATTAATTTATTTATTTTTTATTTATTCCCCCCCCCCACCCCCCCCTTTTTTTTCCCCCCCTTTTTTTCTCTTTGTGCTTTGGGTGGCTCTAGTGTAACAGGTGGGGCTCAGATGGGTGGAGTGTTTCATTCTTTTTTTTTTTTTTTTAAATTGTTATTTAATGAAGGTTTTGTTTTTTTTTTGTTTGTTTTTTTTTGTTTGGGGGGGGAAGGATTGCGTGTGTGGTACTAACTGTCCAACCTCTCTGTAGTACTCCCTGTCTGTGTTCGTGGTGAATAGGTTCCTATGGGAGGCTGTGTGGGGTGTGTGCTACCTGTAAGCTAGGTGTCTCGTTTGTGTGTGCTGGATATACATTACATTACTGTTCATTTGGCAGGAGGTGATGATGGTCGTGCTGAAAGTTTTTAGCGGGGTGGTTCTGCCGCAGTCCAGGCAAAGTCAGCTGCTGAGCAGCGCTCGGTGGTCAGCTCCAACAGTCCGTCCTTCTCAGGTACCGTGTGGGTAATTCCGGTGCAAAGAATGCGTGGTGGGAGGATCGCAGATGGTCCCTGCGCGGCTTTGTGGCGGGCCTCAATGAGCGTCCTAGTGGGAAGGGTCCTCTCCTGAACAACTGCCGTCGTGTGCCGTGGGTCTCCGCTGGGTCGGGATGGGGAGTGGTAAGATAGTGCTGGCAATGGGTGAATCCAACAGTGATGGTGGTGGTGGTGCGTCCTACTCCGCGGCCAGGTACCAATCCCGTGGTAGGGGTCGGAGTGCTGGGAGTGTAGCTGTAGGAAGGCTGAGATTGTTGGGGGGCGCTATGCCCAGGTCTTGAAGGAACGGTGCAGGATTTACTCCCGGCAGGAGGACGTGGGGTCTACCCTGCTTGAATACCATTAGCTTGAAAGGGTGACCCCACGCGTATTTCACTGCGTTTGCTCTCAGCAGGTCTGTGACTGGTCGCCACTCACGTCTGCGCTGGAGTGTAATGGGAGCTAGATCCTGGAAAAGGGAGATCGCTGCGCCGTTATGGGTGATTGGGTTGTCTCTTGCCTTCTTGAGAATGGCTTCTTTCGTCTGGTAGTGAAGGAAGCGTACTATAATATCTCTATGCCGCGTGTTGTCTTCCCTTCTGGTGCGCAGGGCCCTGTGCGCCCTGTCAATATGCCAGTGTTCGTCTGGGATGTCTGAGAGGAGGGGTTGGAGAATGGTAAGCACCGTGGATGCAAGTGGGCCCTCATCTGCCCGTTCAGGAAGGCCCCTGATACGTACATTATTGCGGCGTGTGCGATTCGCCAGAACTTCCAGGGCGGCCTCTGATGCCTCCAGGCGTGTGGTGAGTGCATTGATGTGGCCAGAGGCCGAGTTATGTGCTGCCACTGTGGCCTCGACGCATTGCTCTAACTCCGAGGTCCGCGCCCCCAATGAGTGTATCTCCGCCATAACTGCCTTGGAGCTCCGCTCAATTTCTCTCGCCAGGAAGGAATTCATCGCCGCCATTTCGGCCAGTATGTGTGCCGTCTCCTGTGTGGGTGAGTGCCTCATCTGGGGTTGTTCTTCGTCCGTCGGTGAGGTAGGAGTTCTCAGGCCGTGCTCGGCGCCATCTTGGGAGTCCTTGCGGGAATGGCGGGAGGCCGCGAATAGATCTTTTACCGTGGCCGGAGTTTCGGAGAGTTTTTTGGGCTGCTTTCTGGGTGTGCGCTTGTCCATTGTCGTTGGTCAGCGAGGTGGTGTGGGTATATTGCCGGTGCGATGGCTAAAGTTAGCTGTTGGTATAGGGGTCGGTGAGGAGCGCTAGACAAACACGTCCCCAGCTTGGTTCCCGGTCAAGCCACGCCCCCCCAGTCCCATCTGTTTTTTTTAACCCACTAGACATCCAATATTCTACAACCACATACTCCCTTCATGACAATGATGTTCCCTACACGATACATGATATTAGGCAGGTGGTTTTAATATTATGGCTGACCAATGTAGATCAACCAATACTTCAAATACCTTCATGCCACAAAGCTGGGCTAAACCCATTATATTATGATTTTCCTGGTATATCATAGGTCATTAAGTGAATCCATAAGGGTATGCAAATGAGCAAACACATGTGTAAGATATTTCTAACTTCTTATCTCAGTCAGTACTTCATGATCATTACGTTTTTACCTAAATATCAACTTGGAAAGGTATTTAGTGCAGTCAGCAATTGGAGTTTACAATGTGGATGCAATTTAAATTTTTTGACAAGAAAAAAAGATGAACAATTATTGGTGCATTAGAAGCAAATAGAACATTTCTCTTAATTGATTCAGTTTTTAGAACTTTACACTGGATTTGCACTTACAAACGTGAACAGTTGTTTACAGCATTTTCAGCCTTTTTAATGGCAAAATATTGGTTTGCTAAATGCAACAGGTTACGCCTTTAAGATAAATGACTATAAAGCAGAAAGTAAAATTGGTCATTTTTCAATATAGTCTAGAACAAGGAAAGTCTATTATTCATGATATACAATTTAAAGGTTATTGATAATAAAATAATACAGTTTTATGAAACTTTTCTCATAAAGCAAGAACATTCCAAAGACTCCAAGCTTTATGTATTCAGATTTTCAGATCCAACTTTATGGAAAACCAAACTCCACATTCAAACTGACAATTCCTAATAAAATCTAAATTGCACACAGAATATCTCTTATAAATGAAGTACTAAAAAAGAGAAACAACCTATATTTTCTGGTTGCTGTGGGAGAAGGCTGTACAGGCTATATCACTAGCTCTTGTCAGAGCTATCCTGCTATACTCTCTTGGAGGAAAGCTCTTCCCACCAGGAGCTGAATCCAGGAGTTTGGTCCAGGGTGGGAAGGGACGGCGAGACCACAGCCAAGCTACGGCAGCTGAGGTTTTATAGTGCTGGTGGAGTGCTTGGAGTACTCGGTGAGCACTAGGAAGTAGCGATTGGCGGAGGTACCCAGTCAGGGTGCCAGGCAGTCTGCCACAGTATCTTTCTGTTTCAACTCTGAGGTCAAATTCTTCCCTTAGCACTATCCTCCTCGGCTAATGTCACATCCCCTAGCTGGACGGGGTGAGTGGTGGTTATGGGGAGGGTGGAGCGTGCTGCCGTTTGACGTCTGTCACCAGAATGCTGTACGTGCTCATGTCAGATATCCAATTTGCACAGAATTCATATTAACCAGTCTGGAACTATTGTTCCTGGCTAACTAATGATGTTCCACTGCAGGTGAAGGTGTTACACCTCTGGGTTAAATCAGTACAGGCAGGTTTTCATGTGACACACTGCACATACAGTCTCCAGGCACCATGACCATTTTAAATCACTGAAATGGTAATGGTATCGGGAGTAACCCTTTAAAGTCAACCAGTCATGACAGGTTTGATATAACAGAAAGTTGAATGTTGGGCACTTACCTAAGCTGGGCAGTGCGCACCCATGATGGCTTTATTGTCAATGCTTTAACATGTCTTTAGAAAGTAACCAGAGTAATCTTGGTTGCTGTGCTATAGACCAGGAGATCTGCTTGTATGATGGTTTCCCTGTTCTCACATGTCACTCTGTTGTCTGCATACAATGTTATGCTGCCTATGCCAAATAATTGATTGACATTTGGAGAAGAATCAGTTTTTAAAGGTCTACTGATTTGCCAGCAGTTCTACTATTATAAAGTAGAGATGTAATTTCATTTACTTTTACACTAAATAACCTGTGTATACCATGACAGGTATAATTAGGAAACATATAGATTTCCTCAAAAATGCAATTAAATACAGAATATGGAATTTATTTTCATGATTAAACATGCATGGAACTAGTAGGAAATGACACATTTTAATCACTTGCCATGCAGCTTAAAGGGACAGTCTTAGCACCAAAATTGCTTCACCTTAATTGGGTGTTCTGCAGTCTTGCAAATTAGCATTTTGCAGTTTCTATACCTTCTTTCTTTTCTGAACTGAAGAGAACTTGGCTCAATGATTCTCATAAAGAATCAGATGGTTAGTGGCGATTCCTGCATAGTCGATATATGTGTCCTCAATACTTATATGAGAATATATATGAGAAACATCTGGTTAGACAAATGTCATCAAGATCGGTCATTTTACAGAAGATGTATTGGGCTTAGTAGGGAAATATCTGAGCTAGATTACTTTAAAATGTAAATGGTTTTAATGGTTTATTAATTTCTTTTAAAAAGGAAGGGTACATTAACCTATAGTTATAAAAGGAACACATCTATTTTTTTTTTTACATTTAATATTAGTAGCTGTTGTTCAGACTTTCATAGACGGTTATAAGAAAGTGCATACAGTCAATTAGGAGTTATATGATATCCATTTGCTGTACATATGCATATTGCAAAAGATTTCAAATGGTTCAGGGAGGACTGTTACGTTCCCATATGTCAGATTTAGAAGTGGCAATTTAGAAGTGACAGACATAAAGCTCCATTTCCTTCCTTTAAAATTGGTAGACTAATATTCTGTACTGTTAGCATGTATATAAAGCACACAGAAACACTCTTATTTTACATGCAGAACAATACTTAGAACTTTGGCAGCCAAGCTTTTGTGACACATCCAGTAACTAACCATAAGCTATCATTTTATAGATTAGGTGATACATATAACTATGAAAACATTGCATCTAGTCATTGGTTGCTGCCCAAGACTGCCCAAGACATTAGACAGAAGCATCCAAACATGTTTCACTAAATATTTTGGGCAAATTTAGTCTAGGGCTTCATCTCTTGTTACCTTAGACACTTTTCTTTGAATTAGCTTCTGTGACTCACAATTGTTTTTAGTACAGAAGGTACTTGAGATCTGAGCGGGGACCCACTGAAGGGCAGGCTATTTGAGCTTTTGTCTGTTATCCGCACTCTCTTGCACCTTGTTTTTTTACTCTCCCTAAGTTTAAAGGGTAATCCAGATGTGGACCCCTTGCTCACAGTACCTATATGTATATCGGTTATACCCAGTGGCGTACATACCAGGGTCGCAGGGGTCGCGGCTGCGACCGGGCCCGGCCCACCAGGGGGCCCGGCCGCCCCTGCGACCCGGTATGTAGCCACTGGGCCAGCCTCTTCTCCTGGGGGGCCCTAGAGCCGGCCACCTCTGGGCCCCCCGAGGCTGGCCCTGCGGGCGCGCGAGGGAGCACTCTCCCCTGAGTGCTTCCTCTTCAGCTCCCTCGCGCACCGCGTAGGGATGCCGGCGCCGGAAGATGACGTCATCTTCCGGCGCCGGTATCAGTACGCGGCACGCGAGGGAGCTGAAGAGGAAGCACTCAGGGGAGAGTGCTCCCTCGCGCGCCCGCCAGCCTGACTGCCCGCCGGGTGACCGGACCCCCAGGAGCCCAGCAGCACCACTGGACCCCAGGGAATCCCCTCAGCACTCCAAAAGGTAAGGAGGCTGGGGGGATTAAATACAAAAAAAGTTAGTGTGAGTGTGTGTGTGTGTTAGTGTGAGTGTTAGTGTGTGTTAGTGTTAGTGTGAGTGTGTGTGTTAGTGTTTGTGTCTGCTAGTGAGTGTCAGTGAGTGTGTTACTGTGTGTGTCTGTTACTGTGTGTGTGTTAGAGTGTGTGTGTCTGCTAGTGTCAGTGAGTGAGTGTGTGTCTGCTAGTGAGTGTCAGTGATTGTGTTACTGTGTGTGTCTGTTACTGAGTGTGTTTGTGTGTGTGTTAGTGAGTCTGTTTGATGTCTGTTAGTGAGTGTGTGTTTGTCAGTGAGAGTGTATGTTTTGTAAGTGAGTGTGTATGTATGTCTGTCGCTGAGTGTGTCTCTGTCAGTAAATGTGTGTATCTGTTAGCTAGTGTGTATGCGTCTGTTCGTGAGAGTGTGTGTGTGTCTTCAGCACTTACCTTTCTCCAGCGCCGGACTCCCTTGGCGCAGGGGAAACCTCCGCCTCTCAGCTCCCAATGCGCATGCGCGGCAAGAGCCGCGCACGCATTCAAACCGCCCATAGGAAAGCACTACTCAATGCTTTTCTATGGACGTTCAGTGTCTTAGAATCGCGGAAGCGCCTCTAGCGGCTGTCAGTGAGACAGCCACTAGAGGCTGGATTAACCCTCAGTGAAACATAGCAGTTTCTCTGAAACTGCTATGTTTTCAGCTGCAGGGTTAAAACCAGAGGGACCTGACACCCAGACCACTTCATTGAGCTGATGTGATCTGGGTGTCTGTAGTGGTCCTTTAAGTGTGTGCATCTGTATGCACTGGCGTACATACCGCGGTCGCAGGGTTCGCAGCCCTGCAACCCCTGCGACCAGGTGCCCGCCGCAATGTGTTGCGGCCCCGGTCCGCCAGAGTAAGCGCGGGGGGTTGGGGGGGGCCCACGGATCAATTTTCGCACCGGGGCCCCATGGGTCATGTGTACGCCACTGGTTATACCTCACTATCAAAGCCTAACCATGCTGAAACGATCAACTGGGGTTGCTGTGTCTCTCGTGCAGAAAGAGCCAGCATGCATTTGGATGGGATCAGTCTGATATGCAAATGACCCTGGTTTTATTTTTGTAATGACAAATGATGAGCTAAAACCAACTTGTGATTTGAGTTGCGACCCCCCGAGGGGCTATTTGAGCTGTTGTCCATTCTCAGTACTCTCTTGCACCTTGTTTTTTGCTCTCCCCTTCATACAGAAGGTAATTTATCAGACCACAAGAGTCTGTATTCACTTGGGTCCTATCACAATTAATTTACTTATTGTATTGCAGAGTTAGCTCTTTACATGTTTTTTTTTTGTTTGTTTGTTACATAACAAACAAAGTTGGAATGTTTTATTATTTAACCCCTTACGGACCTCGAGGGGTTAATAAGATTAATAAGTTTAATAAGTTTTTGTTAATTTACGCAATATGCTGTTTTCGCTGTACATTTGCTTTTGGCACATAATGTACAAACTCAATCATTACTAGTAGATGGCATGTTTGTACCAGTTGTGAATAACCGCGGTAACAAAAAGAAGATATGTTTGGAATCAATATTCTTTGCTAATCTGGAACACTTTGCACATGAGATGTGATAACCAGTGAGAATCATGAGGGTTTCCAGGTATGGGACAGTGTTGACATGTTTCTGAACATAACCTGACATTCCACCCACCTGCATTATCATGGAATAACAAGATTCACTGTGTTGATTAGTCCTAGCCAAATGCTGCCTTTGTATCTGACATGAGTGGAAGAACAGAATAATACTGCTACTACTATGCTAACATTCTGTAATTTATTTGTTTTTTTAAGCCAAGATTGAAATTCTCCTCACTTTGCATGCTTAATGCAATGGGGTTAAATCAGTCCCTCCTTCCTCTGTATTGTTTTTTTTCTCCCAGTTCCAAATCCCTTTCTATGTCTCTTCTAATTCTGTCACTGTACTTTACCTCATTGCTCATGCTTATCTACTGCCATATCGCTGCTCTTACAGATGCAAGGGAAGAAAAAACAAAAGCTAATTCTTAGGAAATAAATATTTTCCTTCCAACACCTTTATTTTATGATTTATTGAAGCAATGTACATTTGTTTTTGAAGACATCATACGTTGCCCAGAAACATTGCCTTGCAGTGCGTAGAGCGAGAGTGCTTAATCCAATTCTGGTAGGTTCGGATGGAACCAAAACACACAGACCAAATCACAATAAATAGACTTTCCATATAACGGTCCTTAGAATGGCAGGGCTACTGGTAAACAGAGTCAGTGAGGATAGCAGAGGTCAAAAGGATACAGAAATCAGGATAAATGATACACATGCTGAGGTGAAAGGATTACAGAAGACAGGAAATACAATAAACCAAAGTAAAAATAAATAACCAGAAATTATTACTGCAGTAACACACTATTGGGCTAGCAAGGACCACAACAGGGCAATAAGGAGTGGGAGAGGTGAGTATAAATAAGATAGTCTTAACACCCATTGTTTCAAGTTAATTTGGAATTACATGATTCGTGAGAAATATGTGAACTTTCTATTTTGACCCCTGACTTCACATTTGTGTACCGAACTTGGTCCAGTGAAATTCGGAATTTGTCGAATTCCAAATTCGGCAGAACATAAAAGCATGCTGTATGCAAGCGTGCAGTGCCAGCCCGAACGTCCGAAGGCAGAGGTAAGCATGTAGCGTCTCTAACAAACTCCTGTCGCTTTTCACATAACATCAGTTTTCAGGCTGATGCATATGAACATCATGGTAGCATCAAGCTGAAGGTACTGTGCCGCTGCCGCACAAGCTTGGGCCCCAAACTGCGACTTTTTCATTGGGATTTGGAACCTCTGCGGCTATTCGAGAAATAGAACACCATCTCAAATGCCGCTGTGTCGCAAAATGATGCATGTTTGAAAAGTGTGTCACCAACATGAAAAGTTCGGAAAGCTCTGCTCTAAAGTTATTAATCCTCTTACAAACTATGTAATCTAACTGAAATTAACCCCTCTCTAACCTTAAACCTCCCTTTAACCCCTTAAGGACACATGACATGTGTGAAATGTCATGATTCCCTTTTATTCCAGATGTTTGGTCCTTAAGGGGTTAATCAAACTGCTTCAACATTATCTTTGACCCTGCATGCATTTACATATCTGCATGCACTCACTATACTCAACAATTCAAACACAATATATTACAAGCAGGAATATGCACCTACATATAAACACATGCAATTTTTTGGGGCGCAAAAAATCTGTGCTTACAGGACTTAACACGTAAGGTGGCATTCGAGTACCACTTGAGTCAAATAAAGAAATAACCATCCAGCAACCATCAGGGACCTTGTTGTCTTTAAGTGTCTTAGTGAGACCTGTTAGTAAATTGCTAGAATGGTGCAAATAGCAGGTCCTATTTTGTTAGCTCGCATTTCTATGTGGTATAACGTACCTGTCACATTAAAAAGTTTAGGCTGTGTTTTTTCATTGCTTTCATCTTCCACATTACATGAATCTAACCAGTTTTCATTAGGGAGCCTTATTAAAAATCTGTACACTTGCAATTTTCTTTATTATTTGAGTCATTTGTTGACATTTTTATGTGCGTGTTACAGTCTGCACAAAACTCTATTGAGCAGTGATAAAAACAATTATTCTCTTATCTCATAAAATTAGTGCATTAGGACTCAACTAATTCAAATGTGGATGCCTTTGTTTATCTTCCTGAGACAACTATAACATTGAAATATTTTACGACTCCGTACTAAAGCTGTTCTTTATTACACTTTCATACTCATTTGCTCAAAACAGCAGTTCGCAGTATGTTAGCATATTAAAAATAAAAGGAGCTATGTATAAAGCAGTAGGTAAGAAGAGCAACAGCTGTGCTGAAAGGTGCCCCAAGGCATCATTCGACCTGCCACACATGTATAAACAAGTTTTAACTCACACATAGAGCATAATGGCTTTACTGGAGATACGCACAATGTTAAAGGCACAGTATATATATATATATATGGTATCTCACAAAAGTGAGTACACCCCTCACATTTTGTAAATATTTTTATATCTTTTCATGTGACAACACTGAAGAAATTACACTCTGCTACAATGTAAAGTATAACAGAGTAAATTCAAAACCGTTGTCTAAACCATTGGCAACAAAAGTGAGTACACTACTATAATGCGAGGGGTGTATATATATATATATAGTGTAAATTGGATTAGCCATTAATATAAGGTAAATGTTCTTAACTGTTATGCCAAATGTATATCAAACCCATTTTGTGTGTAGTTGTGCTTGATTTTAAACACTGTGAAAAAATATATATATGTAAGTACAGTAGGACCACCATAGCTGCAGGACATATGTTCCAAGCACCCCAGTGGATGTCTGTATGCGCTGGGGTCTGTAAAAGTAGCAAACAAATTGCACGGTGGGGAAAGCTTTAGAAGGCATTTCCAGCCCTACATGCTCAGTCTGTGCAGAGTCCTCACTGGGTATTAGAAGTACTTAGTTTATTGGCACCCTCACTATTATTAGCGTGGGGGAGTAGGTAGGGTATTTTCTTATTAGGGGATGACTAGGGGCTTTGGTATCCCTCATCACAGTGTGGGGCTAATTTTTATCGGGGGACAATAGGTCCATTCCCCTTTTTACTTAGGGCCCCACTGACTGCCCATTGGCGAGGGATTGGAGGGGGAAAATAGTTCCACCCACCCTTATTATTTAGGGCCCCCACCTGCCACCAGTTGTTGGGTAGCTGTGGGAACGACGATAATAGGTCCACCCCCCTTTTATTGAGGGATCCCATCTGCCATTAATGAGTGGGCAATGGGAAGGGACAATAGGTTTACTCCTATTTTTTTTAGGATCCCCATCTGATTGAATAGGTGGGGGCTGGGAGAGACAATAGGACCACTTGCCTTATTTATGGAACCCACCTGCCGCCAATGGGTGGGGGCTGGGGGAACAATAGGACCACCTGCCTTATTATTTAGAGCCCCTACGCACTACCAATGGGTTTGGGTTGGAGGGGCAATTGGTCCACACCCCTTGTTATGTCCCCAACCAATGGGTTAGGTTTGAGGCAACAATATGTCCTACTGTTCATCATATTTAATAGCCCCTACCTATGGCCATGGATGGGAGCTTGAGGCGGATGATAGGCCCATTTATTTTAATACTAGCGGAGCAATAAAGTGGATTAGCGACTGAGCAGCTGTTATTTTTTTATAAAAGCGAGGAACCGCTAGCTTCTCGCTGTTTAGTAGCCAATCCCCTACATGTGGCACTATGGATAGGGGCAGGAGTGAGGAATTAGTCTCCCTTATACTTAGTTAGGGGCCATATTGACTGGTGAAAGGTGCATGGGGGGGATTTACAACGCTTCTATTAAATATCACAAGGAGGAAGTCATCCGCCGGTAGTTCCCTCCTTGTAATGAATCAAAATAAACTAATGAAAGATTGAATAGCATAGACAAAATTTCGTCCAACAAGCAATTAATTCTCCATTTAATTCGTTATTTGTATTCATCTATTCGTCTTTCGCACAGATGAACAAATTACTTTTGAGTTGCTAAAGCTGTCTCCCATAAACTCGGAAGGCTGAACTTTCCCAAACTAATAGATACCTAGTTGAAATGATATTGACTTGTTTGGGCTCTGTCTGTCAGGTGTACTCCATAGAACACTGCCGTTATCTTTCTGAATACAGCTCATTGTCTTGCTAGCATTTTCACTTTTCCACTAGAGGCAGTCTTAATCCTCTACCTTTTGATCTACTTTGTGACAATGAAGAGAAACTAATTCTCTGCTTTTTTTGTACCCCACTTTTAATTCTTAAGATTTTTTTTGTATTTCCTTCAACCATTTTGGTGGTAAAGTAAGAGTATTAATCTAAACAGATAAGTCCATTTAGGGAGTATTTGCATGTAAGCATTGATAAATGTATAACTGTCCATTTATTGCTATATGTTTTTGTTTGTTTGTTTGTTTGTTTGTTTGTTTGGAAATAGAAGACAGCATGGCAAATATTTTCTGCAATATACTTTTGCATTTTCTCTAGAACTCATGCATCCCTTTTAGAGGCAGATCCAGAGAGCCCAATCTCCAGACAGGCACCATTACAGATTACTTTGTTGCCGGAAGGCAGAAAAGCAAACCTGCATGGTTTTAGAACTAACAGCCTATTAACGTCCATTCCTGTACATGTATTATTAATTTCCAGTGGTCCAAAGTTAACTGATACACTGAACACAAAAGCCTGCTGAGGTCTGACTTAGCTGTAAGGGTCAATACACACTTAATATGTGTGCACAGATGAGCTTATTTTGTGATGCTGTCTATGAAAGATAAAGCAAAAATGTTTATCTTAACATTTCCTAAAAACATCTTTCTTTCTCCATATTCTTGATTTCCCCAATATTCATCTTACTCATCACTTCGCAAGATATACCATGATATTTTCTTATTGTGTATTATGTAGATAATATAATATCTACCTTGTTCACTGCTAACAAAGAATGTTCAAGAATTTAATTACAAAAAATATATATATTTTTACGAAAGAAAACAAGCCTGCAGAATTTAGAACCACAATTAACATTTGCTTTAGATGGTATTGCATTGACTTCAAGGCAAGCTTTCCCAGCACTACTAAGAGGATTCCACTGATTTCAATAATCTTTGCGGAACCATAATTAGACTCATGCTTATACTCTATTTATACCTAGAAGGTCCATTGTTTACTTTCTTGTATTTGTACATGTTGGTATTCTTGTTAACCATGCTTTTTTCATGTGGGGTGAGCAATAAAACTACCATTGTGCCAACTGTGTCAAATGTGCTCCAATGACTATACACCACCTTATTTTTATAATATCAGACCTGCCAAGGTTGGTAAGTCTTAAAAAGTGCACTCAAGCACATGTTTAAACACATTTCAAGACTGCAAATACAATCCAGGTTGCAGGACATCCTTGCACACAAGGATTGCACATGCTCTTTCTGACCAGAAACATCAACAGTTATGTGTCACTGGTATACCCACCATGCTGGCCTTAGCCTACCTTTTCTTTATATTTTCTAAATTGCCAAGCATGTAGTTTATGTTATATTTTTTTCTACTAGTAGTCTGTGATTTAGAAATTGTATATTCATGACATACTTCAAAATCAGACAGATGAAAGGGTTTATTCACTAAAAACTAAATGTAATGGATTAAAATCAAAATTACAAAACATAGGCTAAAAAAAACAGGCTGTGACTATATCTGTGCTGGAGAATTTTAATCTATCTTCCTAAATTTTACAATTCGGCTTTCAATTTTACAAACCCCTCAATGTGCTTTTCAGGTTAAAACAATATGTAAAAGAAAAATCCATTTAATTTGTTATATAAACATATTTATGTCTTGAGGAGCTAGCTCTATCACATAATGTACTCCCCAGCTCCTAAAATAAAAGTGTGTGGTCTGTCATACATCACCAGATTTGCTAAAACAAAATGACAGAACAGTTTAATATAAATAAAACAATGTATGTTATATATATATCAACAACCAAAAAGGTTATGGTGGGGAAAATATTGTGATTGAAAACCCCTTCCACCTGAAGTCTGTGGATAGTTAATACAATGTTAAACAAAAATCTGCACACCAGTCAAGCCAAAAGACTTGCTTTTCCCACAGAAATCACAAATTTGCAATGATGATACTACCACAAAGGATTCTGGGTGGGCATATCACATATTTGCCTCTTTTCATTTTAAACATGGATTCCTTTGAGCAAACATAAACTAAAGGAATCCATGTTTAAAATGGAATGAGGCAAAAATTATTTGTTGTACTAATTTGCAAATGCCAACCCAGAATCCTTTGCAGTAGTAACATCACTGCAAATTTGTGATTTCTCTGGGAAAAGCAAGTCTTATAGCTTGACTGGTGTGCAGATTTTTGTTTAGCATTGTATTTTGTTTTATATATATATATATATATATATATATATATATATATATATATACACCACTGTGCTGATGTTCTCAATCGCATAAAATTGCAGAATAAAATAAAAAGATTTGATTTTGTGCATATTTATGTCGATTTGATGTTTTTACAAAAAAAAATTGCTTTTGACATGTGGTGCTTCATATTGTACATTAGCTAGGTTTATAGACTCATTATAGCTGTGGGTGGGATTAGACAATAAAAGGAATAAATAAAACCATGCTGTGTTTAAATCAATGTACTGTTTGTTTTATCTCAACGTCTGTGTTATTTATAACACACTGACACATGGCTGCTACTTTTTTCAGGGAAGAAGAGGATTTGGTTCAGTTTTTGTTTGGGCATCTGGCAACGGAGGCAGGAGCAGAGATCACTGCTCGTGTGACGGATACACCAACAGCATATATACCATCTCCATCAGCAGCACCACCGAAAGTGGCAAAAAGCCGTGGTATCTCGAAGAATGTGCCTCAACTTTAGCTACCACGTATAGTAGTGGAGAATCATACGACAAGAAAGTGGTGAGTGTTCACAGTTTTTTGTTACATTTTTGTGATTTATGAAAAGGAAAAAAAGGGAAAATAGTTATGAAATTTAAAAAAAATAAAATATATATCTGAATGCACTTTATTCAAAAGAAAAGATTTGGCACTAGGGTTTTAGTTTTGTCTCATGATTTAGGTTGGTGATAAATTACAGTTAAATAGTTACAGATAAAAGAGACATATGTCCATCAAGTTCAGCCTTTCTCTAGTTAATAAAACCAGAAAAAATAATGTTCACCTTTTAAAGGAACACTATACTCACCCAGACCACTTCATCTTAATGACTAGGGCTGGATGCAGTATCCATGTCCATTAAATTCTGAAATGTAAATCATTGCAGATTTTTAGAAACCGCCACTGATGACAGCTTCCAGAGGAGCTTCCACTACACTGACCCATAGGAAGGTATTGAATACAATGGGGGTAAGCTTAAATGTGCATGCAGTGCACGCTGCCCATACACATTAGGTCCCCAATGCTCTTCTATGAGGAGCATTGGATTGGTCCATCGAGGAGGAGGCCACATGAGGTGAGCAGAGTCAAGGGAGACTTGGCACTGGAAAAAGGTTAATAAATCCTGTATTTTATAATTTTGGAAGAACGGGGAAGGAACCTGCATTTAACTAGGGAGGGGAGCACTACGGCATTAGGAATACGGGTTTGTATTCCAATCGCTATAGTGTTCCTTTAAACTGTCTCTTGGTGCACTTCTTAGTCCTGTCTCACACCGGGATGGGGACTCTATGGGCACAGAAATTATCCTATAATCTCCTGTTTAGCAGAAGATTATAGGATAAGTAGTTTATCTCCAAGAAGAAACTCCAACTATCAGATATGGTGATTGGAACTGCTTCTAGCACAAGCTATACTGCTTAATGTATCAGGCTGTGTTTTATATGGGTTATGCTGTGGACTACGCAAGCACAGTCGGCATGCCATAAGAGCAATAGCAATTCAATACCATACACAGTAGTAACAGAAGAGATTGCACTGTTTGCATTGCTATTGCATGTGTTAATGCTTAGAAAGCATTGTAACCTGTGTACACGTGAATGGGACACTCATGCTTAGTGCTAGTCACATGCATTTGCAAGGAAGATCACTGACTGGTTGACGATCAATCAGCTACTTCCTTATTGCCGCCATGTGAGCAGCCTGCAAAGCAAATATCATGGGCTCTTTTTTGGTTTCATTTGTTGTTGTTTTTTTTAACTCTATGATACTACATGATGACTATACATAATGAGAAACATTACCAATGTGTAGTAATGCACATATCTTGATTTGTATAATTGTCAAAAGAATGTACAAGTTAGGAGGTTTTTGGATATTTTTGGTGACAGTCTTAATTAGCTGTGGAATAGTGGATGTTGAGCTGTAAGCCTGAACTATTTGACAGGTTCAGGTTTATTCCCTAAAATCCAAATTGTAGCAAATTTGTGAATGCAAAATATATGCCACAAAAGCTCATCTGGAAAAAAATCTAACTCCGCTACAGTATAGTCACAGATCTACACAAACAACTTCAATGCTAAGTGTAGCAAAGTTAAGATACAATTGTTGTATGCGTTGTTTGGCAATTTACACAAAGAATTTACCAGTTTCTGACAATGTGCTGTAACATTATTGACTTTGTTAGAACCTTTATAAGGTGGCTATTCAAACTCAGTACACTTTTGCAACTGAACCTTTGGAATAGTCCTATTATATTAACATGAACGTTGTAGCTCTCAGAATAGCCAAATTGGAAAAAAGCTGATTTGGGTCATTTTAGTTAGAAAAACAGGTAATTTCGGTAATCTTTTCAGTATGGCTTTTTTAAACTAAAACATAATATTCCTTGGTGAATTTCAATAATTGCAACTTAAGTAAATAGCTCTATCTAATCCTGCCACTGCACCTCTTGAAGCACACTTATGTTTTAATGTTGGGATTTCGTCTGAACCCTGTCCACCTAGATTTTGTTTTCTTTATCTTTTATTGTTTTGTTGGTTTTAACAGATAGATAAGCAAATACAGATGATGCACATGATTATTGACTGCATAGTTAATGTTTCGGATACATTATAGAGGCATAACAACAGATTTAATCATTTTGCTCCAGCTGATAAAATGTTTCAAATGGGATCTGTTTTTAGATCACTTTATTGTGCTATAATTTCCCTCAACGTGTGTATGGGGATAACATTGTAATGTGAAAATAAGAAGTTGCAACGATAAAAATATGTCATTGTTGTGCTCATTGTTTGTGTTCCCATATGTAAGGCCAATTCAAACTTTTTTTATACATGCATTATGGTCTTACGTGCACAGACAAGAAACTTGTTTGAATGTGCCTGTTTCATATTATAACCAAAAATAACCATCTTGGACATTCAGACATTAAAAAAAACATACATTGTTCTGATTCATCAAAGTCTGGATTTTGCAATACAGCCTCCTAAGTAGACTGGACATAGGCCAGATTTCATCCGGTCCTGATGCATCTGAGCTGCTGGAATCCAGATCTGAATGATGGAAATATGCAACTGAATGCTGAAATACAAAGATAATTGAACAGAATTGGTAGTTGTCTGTCTCCAAATTGTACTCAACCAAATTTCCACATATTGATTGAGATAGTAGCCAATTTAAATAAAAGCTATAATTTTAAAAAGATGTCATAAGCACCATTTTGATAGCTAACTCATTGGAAGAAAGGTTAATTACTTAGAGGCGTCCAATTTACCCGAAAAATTCAAGCACATTCAGTTATTAATGCAATTTTAGATTAGTTATTAAATTATTCTCATTTTTATTAATTGATAATTACTTTAACCTGACTGCACTGACTGTGCAAATTTCTGTAGATCAAAGTAAAATGTTAAATTTGTATTCATTTCCTTATATTAATTATTAAATTATTATTTTGTTAATTTATGTTTATACTAAATTGCTTGCATTAGCAGTGAGATTGTTTGTTAATTGGCCTGCATAAAGCAGGTGACTTTTTTCCCTGTATTTGACTTCTACATTTCTTCACAGTGAATCCGATTGAAATTTGGTAATTGACACACATATCAGTCCATATGTTTATTAATCCATTGATTTGGATGTGAGAATTACTAATTTTGGGACAGATACCATATGGTAGATACATAATCAGAAGTGACCACTTGGTTGAAATGACTGAATTTCTTACTGGGTTTGGCTTTAATTAATATGACAATTGTATATTTAGTTGGAATTCATTCATTTTACCTGACTTTTGCTGCTCTAGACTGCTGTTGACTTTAGTAAATAACTGCTAAAAATGCAATAGATGTCTGTGTACTATTAAGATGTGTGATTAGCACAAAACATTTAAATTGTTGAGAATTCACAAAAATTACATTTTAAATATATAAAAAATCCAATGTATTTTTTTAAGGAATCAACATTTCGTAAAGTCAATTGGTGTTGTTTTGTTAGATATTTTTTTATTAGTTGTATTAATTATACTGTCTTGCAGTGAATGGGGTTATATTTTAGTTAATGTTACTTGTTGTTTGGTCAACCTACTGTTTGAAGTGTAATATCCTCTATCTGCACAATATCATTGACTCAAAATGAGTGCAAATACATATCACTCGAGGCATTTTTTTGTTTGTTTTTTGATTGCATGTCACTCAAGAAAACTCTCAAGAGACACCAATTATTCCAGTCACTTTGCAAAGTTACCCGCATTTTAATAATCCACAACTGCCTGAAAGTCATAACTGAATACAATTTCCAATATTTTGTGAAATATTTATATATTTTAAAATACCCAAGCTTCATTCTTTCTGATTTATAGACAGCACCTTAACATTCTAGCACAAACTTTAGTGTAGCGGTTAGGAGTTAATGCAAATGTTATCTTTTCTGTGTAATAGAAAAGAGTAAAGCAATTTAGTTAAATATCTTTGAAACTTTTCTGCTTTCTCTGACTATGACTAACACACACACGCACACACACAAACACACACACACACACACACACATATATCTATTAGGCTGTAGTCCGTGGAAAGGTCTTTTTAGAGTGCCAGAAGTGTGGCTGGATGTAATAATCATCTATAGATTGAAAAATAATTGTCACAGGTCTCTGCGGAGAGGTGGTCATTTGTGGTATTCAGTTCCACAAGAACTCTAGTTCTAGATTGGCACTGCATATACAATACACACTGAGCAAACATTAGGAGGTTTCCTGAGGTTATGTTTATATCATAAAGTAATTGAAATGTAACATATTGCAGCCGGCTTCTCTAATGGGGGTTGTTTATGTTTGTGCTAGAGGCAAGCTTAAAGTATCACATTAGTACTTATACAAGGTTTCCACTTTCCATTTTAAAGTAAATATCTGTGCTTGACAAGGCCTTACGCAGATTACTCCTCTGCACATGTTGACTTCCTAATACTGACAGTCTTCCCTCGCATGTTGTGATTAATGAGCCGAGCCCAGCATGGTTCTGAATTTGGAACATCATGTTAGCTATTGAAGTTTCCCTGCCTGTTGGTGGTCTCATGCCCGTCTTATTTCCTTTTTAAGATAGATGGAGAGCCCCTGTGAAAGCAAATGCTTTATAGCTGAAAGCCTTGTTTTAGATCTCTGTGGTAATTATGCTTAAACACCCCAACTCCTGTCAACAACTTCCTTTTGAAAGGGTTCCTGATGGATTTTCTAGTCAGGGTGCTTACTGTGGGTATTATCCACTAGGTTTTCTGGTAGTCAAGTAAGAAAAATATTAATCAAACCACAGGCGCTACATGCTGAAAATTTTACTGAAACGTGCCAAAGTCGTAGAGATCACACTTTGAAATACTTAAACAAAGGATCCCTCTCCATTTACAAGAAAAGCGTTTTAACATTCAAAGCATTTTTTGATAGTTTCTTTTCATCTACTTACAATTGAATTAGCGATTTAAAAAGCAAAAACAGATTCTCTCTTTTTTTATGCAGTGTTTTTGGGATTATTTGATATTTTTCTTTTGTCCTTCATAATCAATGCCAACTGTAAGTCCATTATTGCCCTACCTTCAATATCGATGTATATATTTAACACACTTTATGTAATCCTTTTTTATTTATTTTCTGATCATTTGTTAAATGAAATCTTAGACAATACTTGTCTTTGTAAAATTTTCAATATGCTATTCAAGCAAAAAATACAAGTTCATTTTCCTTAAATAATGAAAAGGGATTTTTAGGAAGATGGTTAAAATGGCAACATGTTTGATTAATATCCAGTGTGTTTATCATTAAAAAATATACATTTTTTTGCTATAATTTAATACAATCTCTAATTATATATTTTTCCACACTTTAACATGTGATTTTGAGTTCAATTCCCCTCCATTGTTTTTAATTGTGATATGCTAGGTAGTTTTGTGCCCATATCGGGACATACAAAATGAATGAGAGATTAGTTTAATATTTTCAGCTAAGATTTTTATTCAATCTTTATTTATTTTTGATCAGTTCAAAATGGCAAAGACACATCAGGAAAAAAAAAAAGTCCCATGCAAGGGAGGCAATATAAACAGAAATATGGTCATCAAGAGGTAGAAATAACATAAATGTAATAGAGACATCCTGAGAACAGCTCATGGGAATGACAAACACGTGGTGCACATTATTCTGTAGTTTCAAACTGCAGGATAATGTGACTTTAGTAGAGCAAAGAAAGCCCTGGACTAATTCCACAGGCTGATGTGTTTCGGTAGGGCACTGTAAATAATAAACAAAAGAGAGTGAGGTAAGTTAAAGGCAGAGAATAGGAAAAGAGAAGAAAAGCAGATGGAAAGACAGAAAAGGCAAAGAGGAAAGAATAAGAGGGATAACGGGACAGGGAAGTGACTAGCAACCCCGTACGTGGCCCCAGAACCCATTCCCCTTTCACCCCAGTGTCCACGATCCAGATAATCCAGCCATGTGGGCCAAAAGGGCAATGCCAATCCTGTCTCTGTTATAGGGAGGCCGTCATCTCCTCCATGGTTCTAAGTTTCTCTACCCTAGCAATTCAGTTATTTATTATTTCCTAAATGTGAAGTTCCATTAAATCCCTATGTATTCATGCTACTGAAATCATTACTTTACACTTGTTTACTGATTCAAGTGTATCCAATTGTTGCTGCTAATTTTGGCTGCTGCCCTTTTATGTATTTATTACTAATCTGTCATACTAATGCAATACTGTTTCTTGATGACATATTATTTGATTAAGGATGTGTTTTAATCTTAACCAATGGTAAACATATATTGGCAAGCCATAGAACCTGTACCAGTAGAGTATATATTACAACCATACACCGCCTGCCTATGCCTTGACTTAAATACATACTTTACAGGTGCACTGGGTGTGAATGTATATGCATGTGGTAATTTGTTTATTAAATGTGTATGAATTTGTGTATTTAATGTATACATATGGGTAAATTGATATGTATGTCTGTATGTAACATGTTTGTCTGTGCATTGATATGTATGTTGTGTGTCAAACTATTTTTGCCTGTCTTATTTGTTTTGCTGTGTAGCGTCTGTTAGAGAGAGGCTGCCTGCCTAAAGGGGTTTGGAACAGATTATGAGCAAAAGCTGTCAAACAGCAGTTTGAAGGTCCACCACTATACTAATAAAATTGAAAAACAAGAAAACACGATAGAGCAGCGATGCTGGGTACCACACTATAAAAGTGCAAACCATTATCTGGAAATCTATTCATAAACAGGGCTATACATAGGACACCAGATCACGCATTTAGGCTGGAAGAAAGGAGATTTCATCTAAGGCAAAGAGAAGGGGTTTTTTGGGGTTTTTTTTTTTTACAGTAAGAGCAATAAATATATGTAATTCTCTGCTGAATAGGTGGTTTTATCAGAGTCCATACAGATGTTTAAACAGCAATTGGATAAATACTTCCAAAAACATAACCTCCAGGGATATAATTTCTAATTAGTGGGGTAATAGCTGCTTGATCAACAGCAACAACATGATGGACGCAAGTCTCATTTCAGCTATGTAACTATGTAACTATGTAATCTCTGTGTTAGAACAAGAACATCAGAATATTCAGAGTTCAAGGGGAACTACAGGCTGGAGTGAAACCATCTATGGAAATTACACCATTAAATAAAACACTAAACTTACAATTTACATTTTCCATGTGGTATTCTGTTTTCTATTTATAATAAATATTTAGCAAACAACATCACAATCTAGTTCAGTTCAGGCACAGCCAGTTAAAGCATTGCAAATGATAAGGAGAAATCTCAGCATTGTTTAAAGGGTTACTGACACCCTTTGGAGCAGGGGAACCTTTTCTGTGTAAAATATCCTATTGGGGACTAGGGATAAGGTCCCCCAACTACTATTCAGCAAAACCTTAAAAATATCAAATTAAACTTAATAAAAGTTTTTTAATTACCTTGGATCCAGTGCTGGGCAAAGCTCTCAGTACCGACTTTCATGCTCTGACCTCATGTCACAAGGGCCACGCATGGTCCAAGCATGGGTATCTCATAGATTAACCTGCAATTGGTCGAATTGCTGGTTTAGAGCGCATGCATTCACACGCTCCAGGCCAGCGAGTGGAGGGATGCGAAGGTAGGATTTTGTCTTTCATGCAATGGAGGGAGGCGCATGGGAGTGCCCACAGGGAGGGAGGGTTGGAGCTGAGAGCTCCTGCAAGGGGAGAATTTTAATGTCTGTCAGCGACAGACTTAAAATATGCACATAATTTCCATTATCCAGCCTGGAACAGAGTTTAAAAATATCCCTATATGTGCAGTGTTCCAAGCTGCTGAAGTGGTCATGGTGGTTGTAGTTACATCCTTAATAACTTCTCCTCATTTCCTATACAATGATTTACAGGGAGTGAAGATTAGGTGTCAAGCACCAGGATAAAGAGATTTTAATTTTACTTTTACATACTTTTATGTATATGCAATAAGAGTGCAGACAAAGGGAAGATTACTGAATATAGAAGAGCAAAGCAGTAAGCAGGGACAAACAACTGTGTGTCATTTAGTGTTATACTGTACCCTGTTGTAACAATGTAATGTCTGTGGGCCCAGGACATACTTGAAAATGAGAGAAAACTTAATATATTCTTCCTAGTAAAAAAAATTCTAAACAAGTAAATCCACAGATACAAAATTGCTCACATACCTCTTGATGGGTGATAATAGGCTACAATGAGATAGAAAGAACCTCCACAATGATCAATATCCTTACCACATTTTGATAGACGCCTACTGGAGCATTACTAGTCATCACTCTGAAATACTTTGCATGGAGGATTTAATTCATTTACATTAGATATGATTCCGTTCTGTTAGAAAAAAAGCTTTTCAAATGATTTATCCTCAACTGTTTAAAGTAACACTATTGTAACTCAGACCCAATAAAGTAGTCTGGATGCCGTGGTCCTGTCATTTTAATCCTGCAATGAAACATTGCAGTTATTTTAGATTAAGTAAACCATAATGGCTGTCTTCTTGACGGCCACTAGATGTGTTTCCTTCTCCAGACCAAGTAAAACTATGAGCAGCATTTGATTGGAGTAGCGCGGCATTTGGCTGTGCACGCATACCTTCAATCCATTGCTACTTGTTGGGTGATGTCAGCTTGAATGCTGAAACAGAGCTGCAGGCTGCAGCAGAGGATTCTCGACGCTGTGAAGGAGAATAATACTAAGCTAAATTGCCCCACTTTAGTTTGTTATTTTTAATTGACACTAAGATATAAAAGCTAATTCACTATTATTTGGATAAGGATCTTAAAGGATCACTATAGGGTCAGGAACACAAACATGTATTCCTGATCCTATAGTGTCAAAACCACAATCTAGCCCCACTGGGTCACTCATGCCTCCATAAACATAGCAAAATCTTACTGTATTCAAGCCTGAAGCTGTAACTCTGCATGCTGTTTGCATGTATTCAGTCTGTTGACATCATCAGAAGTGGGACCTGATCCAATCACAATGCTTACCCATATGATTGGCTGGGACTGACAATGAGGCAGATCAGGGGCAGAGCCAGCATGATTCAAACACAGCCCTGGCTAATCAACATCTCCTCATAGAGATTAATTGAATCAATGAATCTCTATGAGGAAAGTTCAGTGTCTGGATGCAGAGAGAGGAGACACTGAATGTTTGGATGCATTTTAGGCAGCCATGACACAGGAAGGATCTCTAACAGCTATCTGAGGAGTGGCCAGTGAAGTTATCACTAGGCTGTAATGTAAACACTGCATTTTCTCTGAAAAGACAGTGTTTACAGCAAAAAGCCTGAAGGTAATGATTCTACACACCAGAACAAATTCAATAAGCTGTAGTTGTTCTGGTGACTATAGTGTCCCTTTAAGGATCTTTGTAAGTCACATGACAATCCATTGCTGACAATTGTGGTTATTTGCAAAGTTGTAATTTTATATGCATTAGTTGTAAATTGTTATTTTATATACCCTATGCATCAGCATTTTTTGTGGAGTAAATGGTCATATGCTCTGTGGATATTGTATACATTTAATAATTTCCTTAAATTAATGTTAGACCATGATATTGTAAAGGGTTACTCCAACCAGCATGACCACTTCATTGATTTGAAGTGATTATGGTGGTAGGAGTCTTGATGTGTAGTGTTTCAACTTTAAACATTAATTACACATGCATATATAGTTAATTGTGTATTCAAACATCTAAAACCTGCACTCAAACTCCCTCTACTTCGGGGGGGGGGGGGGGGGGGGGAGGGGGAGGGGGGAGAGGGGGGGGGAGGGGGAGAGAGGGGGGGCAATGACTATAGTACACATCAGCCTCAATACATACAATAAAACCAAAAGAAAGTTATTTGTGCACTATCCCAAATCACTAAACACATTTAACTAACCAGAGTTTTTTTTTAGTATCACTCCAATGCCCATTGAAGTGTAAGCTCACCTGCCACGTCAAGGAAAACCTCTTAGGTGAGCTTTACACTAACATGTGCTGAAACTCCCACTACGCCTTTGGTTTGATTTTGGATTTTCTTTGGTTTTGGGACCCCAATGAATAATGCCAGTAGGGTAGTATTCATAGGTTAAAAAAAGGTTTTGAGACACCCTTTAAGTCATTTTGCTGTTGTGAAATTCCCTAAAAACTAAACAATACATGAGTTCTAGCAGGTATATCAAGCCATTGGAGCAATGATTCCCCCACCCTTCTCTTGTTTCTTGAGTGTGATCCAGTAAATAATTCTGAATTGCGGCTGTGTGGGCTTCTTGAGGATTAAATGGTTTATTTTAAACATTTCTTTCCAGTACACTTAGCTTCTTGGTCAATCCCATAACATCTGTATTCAAATCTCTGAAAGCTTAATACAAATCCAATGTTATTATTGTTTTTTTTTTGTTTTTTTTCCTCTTTTCAATACTTCCGCAGCTCGTTTTGGAACATAATTCAAATTTTTCTTTTTTTTTCTAAACATCTTATGATTGTTACAACTCCAGCTGGAGTCACGTGATATAAGATTTGTTTTTCACAGCTTCTTTTCAAGTTGAGGAATAATGTATTGATGTTGATCTGTATGACAGTGCCTTCAAATTCCAAGTATTCAAGTTATCAGCATGATCAAATCCCAAGGCACTCAAAGTACATTAAATATGTCATGCATTACTTACCAATTTATTCTAAAATAAATCTAACTCTTTTCTTTCCATAATGATGGCACAGAATAGACAGACAGATACAGTATATTCTCTCCCCACACACACATTAACAGATTAGTAATAAATGCAACAACATACAGTGGCGTACTAAGGGGGGGGAGGGGGAATACACACTTGCATTCAAATGCCAATATGTGCAAACACACTCGTACATTCACTCACACATACTCTATACAAAAACATGCTTACATTCAAACACACAAACACTGCTCGGTGCTAAATACATAAAAAAAAATACAAACACTGCTTGGTGCTAAATACATTAAACAAAAAACACAAACACTGCTTGGTGCTAAATACATTAAACAAAAAACACAAACACTACTCGGTGCTAAATACATTTAAAAAATTGCGGGTATTTTTTTTAAATTTTTTTTGGCTGGGGGGGTAACTGTTTAAATATATAAAAGCACTCATCTCATCTCATAAATTTAAAATAATATATATATTTTTTTATCTTGGTTTGATTTTAGATTACTACAGATCTTCGGCAGCGTTGTACAGACAGCCATACTGGAACCTCTGCATCAGCACCTATGGCTGCAGGGATCATAGCGCTGGCACTAGAGGCAAAGTGAGTATTGATTAATGGACAGTAGGATGGTAATGAGAGAACTGAGAGAATAAAGTGGGTGCCTTATTTCCATGCATTTTGATTATATAAATTAGTAGTGTGTAGCGTAAACAATAATGCCTAGTTATAATCATTAGTAAAGTGATGATTCCGTCAGAGTAAGACTGAGTGATGTATTTAGTTTGGACTTTAGCTCATAGTGTAGTAGGTGAAATAACAAGCAATGCAGGCAGGAAAAACGGTTGCAGGAGAATAGAGTGGAAGCGAGGGCTGATTCCTCCAACTGGCTGAAATGTTCTGTCGCAGTTCAATTGAAGAAAGCTGGTGTATCACCAATGGTAAATTAGCTAAGGAAGCTGGTGCAAGTCAGGCATGTTTTTAGATGTATTTGCAGGAAATATGAGCGTTTAACACAAGTTGTTGAGCGTATACAGTATCTAGCTGTTTGGTCAAGTAACTGTCAGGATTTGGCAACAATATAGCAAAGTGATACAACTTTTGGTGAAAGTTGGGCACAACATAATTATCCATCTTCCTTAATGCACTCATTTAAAGTGGATTCATAACATGAGGCTGTGGAGTACATGGTTAGACATGTAATGAAAGGAATCTGGTATTCAAGATCGGAAAATCCTTAAAGAGATACGCCACATTACTTAAGGATGTCACATCTCCATTTATTCTCCAAAGTATTTATATCTATTTCTTTACATACCTCCAAGGCAGTTCTACATTATAGGATATTCCCTCTTTAGCACAGATTGGTAAATTGTTATAGACAAACATTGTAGCATTACTGGTTATTCATAGCAGAAATTCTGATTAATATTTTGATTTTCTAATATCTGTTTTCATTAGCCATGTGTTTGGTTACACACTTGTTTGGTTTTCTCTTTTATACCAAGACTTGCATGGGTGCTATGCTTTCTTCAATGAATAGTATGTGGGTCAAGGCCCATTTGTTACTGTTTGTTCTCTGTCTGGCACAGATTAGAACCAGGTTTTCCTTACACTTTGACTCTAAACATGAACATAAACCATGAACGTAATGATGGGACCCAAGCCATGAACATAATGCTGGGACTTAAGACTGTTACTCTGTTTCATGTGATGCTTTTAACCCCTTAAGGACCAAACTTCTGGAATAAAAGGGAATCATGACGTGTCAGACACGTCATGTGTCCTTAAGGGGTTAAACAACCCTCTCACCTTCTAGTATACTTTGCGTCACTCTCAAGTTTTTCATTACTTGTCACCTCTCCAAGGCTTTAACTGCCTTCTTCAAAATTTTCAGATGTATTTCAGTGATTTATCCTATTTTGGGTGGGAATACTTATTACTTGGTCCTATCATGGCTCAGTATATTGGAGGGAGATTCATCTGTCTGTATGCTGGGTCAACATACCGAATATGTCAACATTCCAAACCTATTCAGCTCAATTTTCAGAGCCTATCCGTGTTTACATTCCAAACCACCACCTAGATCAACATTATGATCATATCTGAGTCAACATTTCAAAGCTACCCAGGTCAACATTCAAAATGTTTCTGGATCAGCATTCCGAACCAGTTTGGGTCAACATACGGCACATTTTTTGGGGTGAACATTCCAAGAGTTTCTGAGTCAACATTGCACTCCTTTCTGGGACAGCATTCTAAGCCTTATCAGGTCAACATTCTGCTCCCCTCTGGGACAACATTCAGAACCTGTCTGGGTCAACATTTAGGTAATGTCCAGGTCATCATTTTGAGCCCATTTAGCTCAACATTCCAAGTTTCTAGTTCCATATTATAACTAGTTCAATAAATTGAGTGTTTACAAATCAGCATTCCAAACATTTCTGGGTAAATATTCCAAACCAGTCTGGGTCAACATTCTGAACCTGTCTGTGTCAAAATTGCAAGCATTTATAGGTCAACATTCTAAAACTTTTTGGGTTAACTATCCCAGCTTGTCCAGGTCAACATTTTAATGCATCTGGAGCAGCATTACAAACCTGTTTTGTTAAATAGTCTAAGTCTATAAGGGTCAACATTATGGATGTTTCTGTGTCAATATTTTGCACCTGTCTGGGTCAACATTCTGAGCGTTTCTGCGTCAACATTCCACACCTTGCCAGAATCTTTCTGGGTCAACAATTAGAGCCTGTCCAGATCAATATTCTAAACCGCCTGAGTCAGAATTTTGAGTATATTAAGGTAAACATTCCATGCCCTTCTGGTTCTACATTCTATGCATATTTGAGTCAACATTCCAGATCCACCCAAGTCAACAGTCTGAGTGTTTACAGTCAATAGGCCACACCTTTTCTGGTCAACATTCTAAGCCTGTCCGAGTCAACAGTCTAAACTCTCCGGGTCAATATTCCAAAGCTTTGCGGGTCAACATGCATTTTCATGTCAGCCTTACTAGAATTTTAGGGTCAGCATTTCAAGCCAATGTAGGTCAACATTCCAAATGCCCCAGCACTACATTCCAAACCCATCCGGTTCAAAACTCTGTGTCTATCCGAGTAAACATTCCAAGAATTTCCATATCAGCATTCCTCAACATTTTGAGTCAACATTCCAAACATATCCAGGTCAACGTTCTGAGCGTGTCCAGTTTTACATTCAAAATCTGTCAATTTCAACCTTCCAGGCCCAACAGAGTCAACAACAACAAGTCTAAACCAACTGTGCCAACATCATAAACTAGGTCAACATTTCAAATGTTTTGGGGTCAATATTCTGAAAATGTCTTGGCAACCATTGCAAATCTGTCCAGGTCAACATTCTAGACCTATCAGGTCAACATTCTGAGTGTTTCCAGATGAACATTTTAATGTTTCCAGGTCAAGATTCTAAGCACATGCTAGACAACATTCTGGGCCTGTCCTAGTTAACATTCCTAACCTATCCAGGTCAACATGCTAAACCCATCCATGTCAAGTTTCCGAGCCCACCTGGGATAACATTCCAAATATTTCCAGGTCAACATTCCAAACCTCTCTAGGTCAGCATTTCAAACCCATCCAAGTCAACATTTCAAGCCTGTCGCGTTGAACATTACAAACATTTCTGGACTTTATGAACCCATGCGGATCAATATTTTAAATCCATTTGGTTCAACATTCCGAATCCACCCTTGTCAACATTCTGAACCTGTCAGGGTCAACTTTCCCAACCCATCCAGGCCAACTTTCCAAGCGTATCTGGATCAATGTTCTGAGCCTGTCTAGGTCACCATTACAAATGTTTTTGTGTCAACATTCTGAACCCGTTCTTGTCAAAATTCTAAGCCTTTCTGAGTGAACATTTCAAACATTTTTGGGTCAAATTCCAAGCTTTAAAGGTCAAAAGTCCAAACCAGTCCAATTCAATATTCTTAGCCCATTCCAAGCATGTCCTGTTCAACATTCCAAACTTGCCCATGTCAACATTCCAAGCACTATGGGTCAACTTCTGAGTGATTGCAGAACAACATTCTGTGCCGTTCCTGGTCAACATTCCGAACCCATCATGGTCTTCATTGTAAACCCGTCTGGTTCAACATTTCAAATGTTTTATAGTCAACATTCCAAACCTATCCTTGTCAACATTCTGAATGTTTTTTGGGCCAACATTGTAAGTATTTCCATGTCAGCATTACACACCTTTCCAGGACAAAATTCTGGACCCTTCCAAATCAACATTCCAAGCCTGTCCAGGTCAACATTCTCGAACCCATCTGGGTCACAATTTTGAGCATGTCTGGGTCAACATTCCTAGCCCTCTGGGTCAATATTCTGTCCAGGTCAACAATCAGAGTGTTTCCGAATCAACATTCTAAACATTTCCAGGTCAACATTTCAAACCAGTCCGGGTTAACATTCTAAACCTGTCCAGGTCAAAATTCAAAGCATTTACAAGTCAAAATTATGGTCTTGTCAGGTAAAACATAATTTGCCTGTCCTGGTTAATATTCTAAACCCGTCCAAGTAAACACACTGAGAGTGACACAGTCAACATACCAAGTCCATCTAGGTCAACATTCCAAGCATGTCAGGGTCAACATTCCAAGAGGTGCTCTTGTCTAGGTGCACATTCAGATGTGTAAACTTAAACTTAGACACATATTTTTGTATCTTAGAGTTCAATCTTCTTTCAAGATATATGATTTTTGTTTTTCGAGGACTCTTTTCTTAAATGCGAACCTTTGTTATACTTCATCTTCCAAAAACTACAGTTCTTGCTTTTATTTCTTTAACCCCTCAAGGACCAAACTTCTGGAATAAAAGGGAATCATGCCATGTCACACATGTCATGTGTCCTTAAGGGGTTAAGAGAGAAAAAATAAAAAATAAATAACTTTTTTTAAATGAAGTAGGGGGGAGTTGGCTGTGTCAGGTACTGTCCACTTTTGGAGTCAAACCCATGAAAAATGGTTTTACAACCTGAAGGTATGATTGCTCTTGCACACTCATAATCCGCATAACCTCTTCAACAAGCTGAATTATTATGGGCTGTGGGAGTGATTCTTTAATGATTTTGTTCAAAACAGAAATCTTTCAAGACAAAAATATATAAGAGCAATTATAGTTATATTAAATATTAGTAATATTAAGTAATTATACTACCTCAATGTACCTACATTATCCCCCAAAAATACAGCATTTTCTGTTTTGTAATGGTTTGCCCAATACACATGAAATTGCCAGCATTTCTGTGCAATGAGGAATAAGTCCTGAGGAAAGTCCCGACCTGGGACTGAAACGTTGACATTACATGGCATCATAATTTATACTTTTATGTGAGTAATAAAAGTTATGTTTTAATGGAGACCGTGAGTGTGGACCATCCTTCAATTTATATATATTATTATTATTATTATGATATTTATATAGCGCCATCAAATTCTGCAGCGCTTTACAATGGGTGGACGAACAGACATGTAGTTGTAACCAGACAAGTTGGACACACAGGAACAGAGGGGTTGAGGGCCCTGCTCAATGAGCTTACATGCTAGAGGGAGTGGGGTAAAATGACCCAAAAAGGTAAGGATAGTATTAGACTAGTGACAGTTGCAGAAGAGGAATCAGTCAGGAGCTATTTAATTGATACGCTTTTATGAAGAAGATTTTTTGAAGGAGTGGAGACTGGATGAGCATCTAACAGAGAAGGGAAGCAAGTTCCACAGGAATGGTGCAGCCCTCGAGAAATCTTGAAGGCGAGCATCAGAGGTTTGGAGTAAGGACAGAAGATAGACGTAGGTCCTCAGCAGATCGTAAGGGCCTAGACCGAACATACTTGTGTATAAGGGAGAATAGATAGGTGGGAGCAGCATTATGTAGAGATTTGAAAGCAAGAACCAGAATTTTAAATTGAGCTCTATATTTTATAGGAAGCCAATGTAGGGACTGACAGAAGGGTGAGGCATGGGAGGTGTGGGCGGACAGAAAGATGAGCCTCGCTGCCGCATTCATTATGGACTGTAACGGCCCAAGTTGGGAGCACGTAAGACCACTGAGAAGTGGATTACAGTAGTCAAGGCGAGAAAGGACAGTGGAATGGGCCAACACCTTAGTCGCATCTGGCGTTAAGTAGGGGCGGATGCGCGCAATGTTTTTGAGATGGAAATGACAGGATTAGGTGATAGATTGAACATGAGGCTTGAAGGAGAGGTCGGAGTCAAAGAGAACACCTAGGCAGCGAGCCTGCGTGGTGGAGCTGATGGTAGCACCGTTGACTTGGCATATTTGAATTGTTACATTGACAAATTATTGCTGATAAAAATAGTTTATATTGAAATCATCTGGTGTTTCAAAATCTGACTTTGATCAGTGTACCATATAGTATTTATTGTCGCTATGAAAAAGTACCAGTATTTCAAATGAAACAGTGCATTTCTTGCCATACTTCGTAGTGATTCTGCAAAAGCAGTTGAAAGAAAAATATCAGTTTATTCAATCTCTTGTGGGGAAAAGGGTTTGTTAAAGTCTTGTGTAACTGTCATCGTTCAGCGCAATTGCTTACACATATCACATTGGGTACAAATACAAGTAATGTGCTAAATGAGCGTTATCTGTGCTTCCCCAAGTAACTGCAAAACCAATTGACAGCTTGCCAAAAGACTGAAAATGACTCTTTCACATGAATTTACTTGGTGTTGCCCAATGGAATAAGCTCTATCACTGAAGTGTTTTTTTATGCAGTTATCTTTCAATGAATGAAAGAGTAACCCTAAAATAGCATTCTTTAACAGCTGCCACAAATAAGTGTTTGTTTACAGCAAATTAGATAACTTGGCCAGGCAAAGATATTTCCCATCAACCCTGCTGTTTCTTAACCCCTTAAGGACCAAACTTCTGGAATAAAAGGGAATCATGACATGTCACACATGTCATGTGTCCTTAAGGGGTTAAAGCTGCCTTCTGCCCGGTGCAACCTAGTCAGTACTAAGGAATATACTTGCTCAAGTCCTATGGTATTTATCATTGTAATTAGAAATATAATACAGTTTTCAATTTTTTTTTTATTAATGGCAGGACAAAGGATGGTGACAGGTTAAAGGGATATTCTGGGCACCAGCACAACTTCAGTGCATTTGATAGGCTTTGGCCTTATTCATGCTTTAACGCCACAACTCACTTTGTCACAAAACATCTTGCTCATTATAAAATAAGCAGTATAGTTCAGCTAATGAAAGATCAGTGTGAGCCAATCTTTGTCTTCTTTTTATCTGTATGGGGAAAGGGGACAAATACAATGAGGATATTGCAGTAATTGGCTGTGCATCAAAGTCATGCCAGCAACTCAGCTTGCATTTATTTGTCTTTGTCTAAACTAAGTACCGGTACATACTCAGAGTCCGATAAGTTGCTTTGTGAAATAGGGGCATGGCTGAGGGGGTTGAGTTACAGTGCAGGAAGCAACACAGCTCTTCTTTTCTTTCTCTTTTTTCTCTTTCTTTTCTTTGATTTCTTTGAGATTTTTGAACATGAAAAAAACCTATCCTGTTGAGACTACAAAACCTGTGGTATCTGTAGAGTTTTGTTAAACAGATATGGTATTCAGGAGTAGCTCCATGTAGAAGAAAATGCACCTAGGAGAAAAAATAAATCTTTGAGAATGAAACTTAATCCTCATTCAAGGGACTAATCAAATGTGACATGCTGGGGCTTATTAATTAAATACTGAATTGTAGCGAACTAAAAAAACAAATTGTAAAATGTAGGCTAAAATAGTCAAGCTGTTCCTATAGATAGGTTGGAGATTTTTTACAGTTCACTACAATTGACAATTTTCTGAAATGAGAAATCAAAGTGATTTTCAAATGTTAAGTAACAATATGAGAAACTGAAACATTCTCTAAGTGAGCTATGCTTTCAGTTTGGCTACTTTGTTACATTTGAAATATGACAAGTATATATACTGAGGAAGTCCTGGAAGGTGACGAAACGCATAGGACTATTTATATTTGCTGTTTTTTCTTAAATGTAAGTAATAAAGAATTTCTTTTTATACTCTACTTTGCCCTGGTTCACACTTTGCACTTTATCTTTTTATGGTATTGCAATTTGGGACATCAAAACGAAAGCTTTATTTGAGATCAGAAAGTGGAGCTTTTTGATAAAGATTATCTGAAAAGCCCCTTTTTTACTGGAAAATAACGAGTTGCCAGTTGGAGCCTGCGTAGGAGCAGCGTTTTGTGTACATTTTACACTATGTTGTATTTACTTTTTTCTTAATAGAACTGCCCAAATATTTTATATACTTTACATTTGAAATACGATTTGAATTCACTTTGAATTCTCACTTCAGTTAACAGCCCTTTCAATGTTAGGGAATAAATTAATTTGCAACAAATAAACACTTTACTTCAATGTATCATGTTCAGAAGGGCCTATATTTTAATATAGAGATCACTAAGCAGAGCGTTTAGTAAACAACACATTGAAGAATGCAGGCTAATGCAGTCAATTTGTAAATAAATTTTCTATCAGTGTGTATATATATATATATATGTATGTGTGTGTGTGTATATATATATATATATATATATATATATATATATATATATATATATATATCTGAGTCTGGCTTTTTGACACAAGTATTGCAAGTTGGTTGTTCAACACAATTCACAATTTATCAAATAAAACCCATGGAATTTGCATATCCCTCATCCAGGCCTCCCAAAAGTCCCATCTTTGTCAGGATAGTCCTGATTTTAGGATCCTGTCCATCATTCAGTTCTCTGGGGTCCCACATCTGGGGACATCAGGGAACTGTCCCTGGGAAGCACAGCGTGAATGTATTTAAGATATGCTCATGCTGTGCACTGGGCTCTATGACCATGCAGGGAGTGCCCTAATGGTCCCTGTCCATCCCAGCACAATTCCATAGCTCTCATTGTTGGGAGGTATGCTAATCTTTTTCAGTAAATTGAGTTTACTCTTTTAGTTCTTTCAATAGATAGAAAGTGTATATATGGAGAGAATAATCTTCATTAGTGATTTGCATTTTATCTGTCTTTTCAGTTTAACATAAAACACAGGCCACAGCCATGCACTGTATGCACAATTACTGGTACAGATGTGGGAAATTAATGTCAGTTTTGGTTTTATTGGATACTACATTCTGACAGATTATAATTCAATTATGTTTTCACAAACATTAGCTACTGCAAATAATAACTCCATCATTTAGTTTTCAGAAACAAATAAATTTAATTCCCACATGTTTTCAGTTTTAATATGTAATTCAATTTTATTATATTATTACTTATTTTCGTTTCGGATTCCAGTTGCCTGCAGCACTAAAGGTTTGGTTTGGGCAATTGGACGTGAAAAAGGCATTTTTACTCCTTCTGGCTAAGCAGCATTTTTGTGTACAAATTCCAATGTTTTAAGGCAACAAGCCATGACTTGCACTGTATATCATATTCCACATTTAGATTAATAGATTTCTGGAGGTTAGGTGCTGTGACTGCTCAAAATAACTCTGTTTTCATTATCTTACATTTGCAGAAACACCAAGCTGATTTTAATATCATGATTTGGTCGCATACATGCTGTCTGACAAAGTGATATCATTGCAGTACCATTGTCTGAATAGGCTAATCCACCAAACCATAGAATATTTAATTTTTGTAAGGAAGAGGGAAGGGAGTCTATCCACTTTCTGCACAGCCTGATACTATAGCAAACCTATTCCATTAAAATATATACATGTAATTTATTAATAGAAGTGCTAACTTTAACTGTGAAACTTAATGGCGATTAATTCTTATGTGTAGCTCTATAGAATTTTATTCTAGCAAAATCAAAGCTGGACTTTTACTTTGTTCAGTTGTAGTTTTTCATAAAATATCCAATCTTATTGAAAATCATGTACTATATAATAATTTGTTTCTAGCAAGCATAACTTTTTGCCAGATAGTTAATACACTCATAAAAGAGTTGGACAAATAAAATCATGTTTTTTACATACACAAACTATAAAACAAACAAAAAAAACATTATTTAAAAAATATATATATATATATATATATATATATATATATGTGTGTGTTCTTTATTTCAAAAATGCTATTTGTTACCAGCAAGGGTGTGAGTTTGTAATTGCACTAATTTGAGGGAGCACTTACACTGATCAGCCACAAAATTAAAACCGCCTGCTTAATGTCGTGTAGGTTCCTCTCATGCTGTCAAAACACCTCTAATGCATTGAGGCATAGACTCCACAAGACCTCTGAATGTGTCTTGTTGTATCTGGCACCAAGACATTAGACAGATCCTTTTAAGCCATGGGCCTCCATGGATCAGATTTATTGATACAGCACACCCCACAGATTCTCAATCGGATTGAGATATGGGGAATTTGGAAGCCAAGCAACACCTTGATCTCTTTGTCATGTTCTTCAAACCATTCCTGAACAATTTTTTGCAGTGTAGCAGAGTTCATTATCCTGCTGAAACAGGCCACTGCCATCAGGGAACTCCATTGCCATGAAGGGGTGCACGTGGTCTGCAACAATCTATAGGTAGGTGGTACGTGTCAAAGTAGCATCCACAGGAATGCCAGGGCCCAAAGTTTCCCAGAAGATTGCCCAGAGCATAACACTGACTGTTCACTTGCTGTCTTGCTATCCCATTCCTTGACAGGTGCATTGTAACAAAATAATCAATGGTTAATCATTGTATATTACAATATAATATACCAATAAATAAGTGTTGAGCACTTTACACCAACTTTTAGAAAATTCCTTGAAATATCAGGCAATCAAAATCTACACATAAAGACAATGTAGGTACCACAAAAGTAATGTATGGCAGGTAACTGAATGTTACCTGTTGCACCAGATACATCATCAGTCCTCAGTCAACTACCCCATGTTTGGTTTACCACAATAACACTGCCTTCCTCAATATGGCGAGAATTCCTTGTACACTGAGAAGGGCCTAGACAGCTAATATTCCAGTGCATGAACTGATTGCCAATATAATGCAATGTACACAGTTCGGTTCTCTGGCACAAAAAAAAAAAATGCAAGGTTGAGAAACTTTGATCCAAAGCATATAGACTGGTTTCTATCTTGTTTTCTGTACTCCTGAGTTTGAAAAATGTATCGATATCCAACTGGCTCAGTTAGTTAAACTGTTTTCAGTCTCCCTATGGAGAACGGCAGGGTTTTGATGTACTCTGTTGGAACTCCATTCAGTGGGACTTGTTCATCTGAAAACCATTTGTAGTTAATAGGGATTTTCTTCAGTAAAAATATGCAAGAATTTCATCTACTAGTTAACATAGATTTGCACATTTGCTGTTTAAAGCTATTAGTGAATGTTACTGATCTGATGGCACTTTCTTCCTTATTTCAATGAGAAAAATGGAAGGTATGTAACAGTGAGATTTGCTTCGCCAAAAGATACCAAGTTGAGTGACACTTTAACTACCATAATGTAATGTTCTATTGTATCAGGATGACCCTTAATAATACGAGTAAAAGGCATATAACCCCAGTTTTGTATTATTCTTGCCATTTATTTGTCTGCATGTAATATTGGAAAGCCTGCAAGCTGCATGGGTTGTATACTAAATTTCTGTATTGGACACACAACTCATATCAGCACGCAGTTTATGCTCAGTTTTATATTTTTCACATAATTTGTGAGATAATCTTGCAGAAGCATTAATGGCATCTACTATTGCGTGTATGTCAAAAAGCAGTTTGTAAAAGCGGCTGAATTTGTGTCTGTAGTCCTTGCAATTCCTCATCTTCTAACCGGCCCAGACTTTCTGTGGCTGACCAATCACCGACTTCCCAGTGCAGCTCAAATGAGAAGTATTTTCAAGGCAGGTGCTCAGAGCACTTGATTCCTCTTGGGTTTAGCTCAACTGTGCTATGCAACCAGGAAGCAACAGGACCAGTTGTCTGGTTGACAGCCAGGCAGGTGTAACAAGATTAATTTATAAAAGTGTCAATTTCTACTGAAATGTGTATTGAAAAACAGAGGACACACTGAAGTGTCCCTTTAACCTAAACAACAATCATAATTCTCATCTATAAAAAAAATCATAAACCCCCCCCTCCAAAAAAATAAAAAATAAGGAAAGCATTTTAAATCCTCCATGTTATTACTCTCATAGCAACAGTTTAACCCAATCTTACGTCACACAGCTTTCTCTTCAACTGTTTTTTTTACCCAGTTTCACTATAGGGCCCCAGCACGTCATTTATTTAGTTAGATGCAGACTGCACACCTGGCAATCATTCTTTCTTTCTGGATTCATTCCTATTTACCGCTTGCGTAATTATACCCCAATTCCTCTAGATCTTTCAAGTGGGGCCATCATCATGTCTTGTTTCTGCTTAGTTCATATGCTTGATTTGTTTTGGCTTTAACCATTGCAAAGCACAGTAATGTATTTTGGTACGATATAAATAAAAAATAGCGTGGGGAAATAATTCAGTCACTTTGTGATTAATATGGCAGAGTTTGGTAAGGAGCCTATTTACTTGCATATTTTCTCTTTTTATGTAGAAAAGAGAAGCACGTTTAACCACTTTCAGCTCTATTGACTAGATATTAAGGGAACAGCTGAAAAGAGTTACACTTTGAAGTCAGTTTAAAGATATGTGATATTTACTATTATTAGTCTCGGGGTTTCTTCTGAGCATAACTCAGCTAGGCCAACCAAGTTCTATTCCTGGCATAAGTGCAGACTTTGCACCATGGCCAGATTAAAGGAACACTGTAATGTTAGGAATACATATCTCTGTTCCTAATTCTACAGTACTGATACCCCTTGTCATTTAGGTCTCCCCCGTGTCAAAAAGAAAAAGAAATGAAACAAAAATAAACAAATTACTTACCAATGCTCCAGCGCAGAGTCTACCTTGGTGCTACCGCTACCTCCTTCTCTGGCCAATCCAATGCTTCTCATAGAAGAGCATTGGAAAACATAGGCGATGTGCCTACAATGCCTCCATAGAGAATCATTGTATTCAGGGATTCTCTATGGCCAACCGTACCGGCACTGCGCATATGCACATCACATCATGGTATTTTACACAAAGGGCTTGGAAGCATGGCTTGAAGTTGCACTCCAAACCCTGCTATTCAGTTTAATATAGGGTTTTGGGGGTAGGACAGGGGGGCCTTCAATAAAATAGGGGTTGCTCAAAGCTTTTGACCAGCAGGCAAGTATAAATGAATGCTTTTGTTACTCACAGATAGATGGTTCTATTTATATGAATGGAACAAAATGCGTTTTTTTCCAGCCTGTGAAACTGCAATGCCATTTAGTGGATGCTATATGTTGTCATAGATTCTATGGTTTACAATGGAGCTATTTAATTTCAGTTGTCATGGCAAAGTTAGGCCAGTCAGCAAATACCACTTTGGTGTATCTTTGCCACAACACAAAAATAATAATAAAAAAATTTAATTGAGTTCTAGTAAATTGACCTAGTTGTTAGGGGTTTGTTATAATTTCCTCAAATTTATTATGTGATTATTAATAACACATTTGAAATGTATTTTTCTGTAGCTATATTAATTTGTATGTATGTTACTTTATTTATATATTTATGTATATGTTCGTGGTAGTGTTGTTGAGCTAAGATTAATGATCTGCTTTGCCTGATGTAGTGGAAATATATTAATCTTCTCTAAACTAAACTTTTTACATCCCCTATTTTTTTTTAAGAAAGCTATCAAAAAATAGTTAATCATGTCCGTGTAAAACATTTGCAGTTATGCAGAATCACGTATAGGAATGGTTTGGATTTGCAAACATGTATAAATCACTGTCTGTACCTGATTAATTATCCAATGCAAAAATGTGATTGGGAACAATGTTATAATCCACTAACTCATTAGACTCAAGTTATACCTGCATTAATGCTGAAAAGAAATACTTAGTCAGGAGGGGACTTTAGGGACATCTGTTCTAGTGAAATCAGGCTCAGATAAGTCATTAAGCGCCTGTGTAACTTTCTAATTCATGTCTGCTGCCATGATTAAAAAATATCTTTCTAGATCATCTATGGTTAATAAACTATGCACGTAGCTTACTCAACGAAGTGAAGGTTAGAAATGTGTGTGCAGAGAAGAGATGGAATCTTTCCAACCATCCTCTCATTCACTCCCTTTGCCATCCAGGAAATCAATCACATTCCATTCTCTTTGGCTCCCTCATACTCTTAGTATGGCTCATTAAGAAATGGAATGGACAAGGTCCCGTCTTTATATCTATAAGTGAGTTAGCTGCATTTGTGAGTTAGATTACAATAGCAATATAGTAGAAATGAAAAACAAGGATTTTTTTTTCTTTCAAGGTTACAACTGAAAGTATTGACATTAATGAAAACAATAATATACATGTTCTTGCACTAATACAAATATATGTTAAGACTAATTCTTCTATGTATTTTGAATGTAACCCAATAAGCTTTTATAAAAACAACTAACAATATTTTATGATTTTTTTTTTTTTACATTTTACTTGATATTGAAATGTCTAGTAATAGTCTTTTATGTGCCAGTTGTGCTACTGTACTTTGGGAATCAAGAATGATGAAACGTGTATCGGTGGCCTTGGCACATATTGGTTGTGAGAAAAAAAGTGAAACAATTTTTAACCATAATTATAGATAATAAAGCTATCCTTAATCCTTAATTTCTTTAAATTATACTCAAATCATAAATCAATTGTTTTATAGATGATACTTTGATTTTGTCTTTATAGCGTTATTCATGTTTATACAACAAGCTGGTACAAAGGGACAGAGACACCGTTCAGTTTGTATAATCAAAAATGACTATCCATATATTTAGGTACTTTTAATGACATTTATGGGTTCTGAAATGCGACTTTAAATGGAATAATATGTATGGGAATAGTATAGTATAGTGATTGGTTTTCAAAAGTACCATTAAATACAAAATAGTGATCGTATGTTATCTCCTCGTAGCTAAATAAAAACGACGTGCTGCTCAAGCTAGTGAGAAAATGATTGTAATAAACTAACGTTCTTGCGATTTTATCTTGCAGTCCATTTTTAACCTGGCGTGATGTCCAGCATATCATTGTTAGAACCTCTCGACAAGGACATCTAAATGCTCCAGACTGGAAGACCAATGCTGCTGGACACAAGGGTAAAAAAACCTTCTTTTACTTCATTTTTAGTCTGTGTTTCGTTAGCTTTTGTGACTTTTTTGCTTCTTCTTAGATTTTTCCAAAATTGACCATTGACCCCATGCATCAACTATATTTTTCAAAAGGCTTGTAAAAGGCCCTGTCAGTTACCTGTGTTTACTGTATCTCTGATGTTGAGGGTACCTGTCTCAACTGTCCATGTGGGTGGTGTCAGTTTCCTATCAGGAAGCAGTCTGAGTTGCAAATCATAGGTACCTTAGCAATGGTACAAGTAAGTTATAATGCCAAGTGATCGACTCTGTAGTAACATATTTTCCTGAGTGTATGTTGATTTTGTCTAGGAACTCCCCTATGGGCAGTGCAAATGAGACACATGCACTGAGCTCCACACTGTGGAGAGGGAGGAGGAATACAATTACATTGTGTAAGTATCTGTGTATGTGTTGTGTATGACTGTCAGTGTTTGTTGCGTGTGTGTCTGTGTTTCTGTGTATTTGTGTGCGAGTGTGTCTGTATGCCTGTAAGTCTGTGTGAGAGTGTTTGTCCAGACACTAGTGGATGTTTAATAACGGACAATGCTCAGTTGCATACACAACGCTGATGGTTAAAGGGTCTATTAACCCCTTAAGGACCAAACTTCCGGAATAAAAGGGAATCATGACATGTCACACATGTCATTTGTCCTTAAGGGGTTAAGGATGAAGGACAGCACATTTTTCATGCCAATGGCCCTGCAAATAGTATTGGTGGCCTTTTTTTTTTTTACTTATAGTGTTGAATAACATGAGAAAAGATTTTAGTGTCTTCATATCTTATACTGAATATAAAATAAATTATATTCAAACTGTCACAAATAAAATAAGATTAAAAAAATATATTTTAATTTGTGTTTGTGTGTTTTTAAGAGAAGGTTGCTAAAAGGAAAGAGAGATCAGAACCTAATAAAACTAGTGTGAAAAAATGAGAAAAAAATGGAAATGAACCATTTATAGCACATTTGCCGTTTTATAATACAGTGCATCATTTAACTAGTAACTGTTGCCAAACGTCACAATTAACACCTACTTTTATGGATGAATGGATTACTAGAAAGACATTCTCAGGAGTATTATTTTGGCATTTTGTTGGCAGAGAATTAACAAACAGGAAGGAATGTTATTTTGCAAGCTTGTAAATTACAGCCTTATTTCTGTCATGTCTGAAATTAAATGCCTGGGAAGCAGTTTACATGGGGCAATCCCACCATTTCATTTATAAAAGGTTCTATATAAACAATCTGAGTCAGGGTAAGATGCTAACATCAGTTTAGGGTACTTCTGTTCAGTGGTGGTTGGTTCATAGGACCAAATAAGGCAACATCCCTTAGTTTTTGTTGAAAAAATAAATAAACTCTGTTGTTATGGTAAGATTTACTCATAAGCGAGTGTTTGGAAAAAAACATGTTTCTGTTGTGATTATATCTGCAGTTTCCTTTCTCCCATTGGTTGATGACTGGAGATGCAGTGAACAGGACATGGCATTTCATGGGGCTAAGTGGGTGGAGCCAAACAAGGTGGCAGGACCCCACCAGCTCTAAACTTCACCAGCTGCCACTGTTTCTATTACACACTCAACTAATGTCCAGCCGATGAAGTATTCTCATAGATCATTCAATGATTTCCCTCTAGGCATTAAGTAAAGATCAAAACTGAACAGCCCTGATGTCAGCCAATACAAATGAACATTGAATAGCACTCAAACTGTGGTTATGCTGCTTTATACCGCCTTAGTTGATGTGTTCATGTCTGTGTTTTCAAAGTGTTGTTATGCCTCACTCCCCCCCCCCCCATGTGTCACACTCATGCCCCTCAATGTGTCTCATTCATATAAACACACCATATAACACATACAGACACATACACGGGCACACATACTGATACACAGACACACATACACACATGCAAATACAGACACACAAACTAACACACAGATACACACACACATATATATATATATATATATATATATATATATTGTGAGATAAAATGTGGAATGGTTGTTGAGGGAAGATATATTGGGCCTGCTTTACTAAACAGCATCCTGAGGTTTCTTAATTAAAATGTCCCAGGGAGAGATTTTAGGTTTACAAGATACATTGCTGGTACTCTGCAAACCATGGAAAGGGTCCCTGGGGTGGAGCATTTGGAGAGCAGGGTGTGTCAGTGCACCAATACCACTAGTTGCGATGTAACAGCCAGACCAGGACTTGTATATACCTTAGAATTTCCAGAGATGTGAACTAATTGATACTCACCTGTAGCTGGTCAATTAGCAGGCAGGCTTTTAAAAGAAGGGATCAGCCTGCTCAGTGGTGTATCCTGGTTTTGTGCTGCCCTAGGCATGACAAAACTCAGACGTCCCTCCCCCCCCCCCTTCTGGGCTGCTGGGTGGGCGGCGCTGCCGAGGGAGCACTGATTAGTGAGCTCTCTGCTCAGCTCCCTCGCGCGCCGCAGAATGATGCCGGGAGCCGGAATATGACGCCTGCCCGACCGACCGACCGACCGGATTGTTAGTTAGCCGCAAGGCTAACAAGCCATTTGCCCTGGGCATTTGGGGGTGGCTTTTTTTGCCGCCCCCTGGAAAATGCCACCCAAGGCAAATGCCTTGTTTGCCTTGCGGCTAATATGTCCCTGAGCCTGCTGCAGAGTGAGGGAGAAAGAGCCAAAGGAATGGTGTGTCTTGCATCTATATTTTGTTATTGTAAATTGGTAAGTGGGAAAGCCACCCAATTCCAGATAGTGATTATTGTGTTTAGTAAGTGCTCAAACAAAAGCAAGGAATTTTGTTTTGTTTATTTTATTTTGAAGCACCTGTATATTTTGCACCAAATAAATCAAAAATGCTGTTGGATGTGCCCTGAACATTGATTACCCTAGAAGGCTATGGTTAAGATCTGTGACAAAATCCTACCTGTAAAAGAGGTGGTTTTTTACAATATACTTATATTATATATATATATATATATATATATATATATATACACACAGACACACATAATTACACACTTTGAGATACACAGAATTACACTCCTATAGATACACACATGTGGATACACAGACACACATACAGACAAATACACAGAATGACACTCATACAGATACATAGGACACACACTGACATACAGATATGCAGAAATACAGATACGCATGCAGACACACACACATACAGACACACATACAGAGACAAGCACATACATACAGAGACACACAATCACACATGCACAATGGTTTAGTTACCCTCCTGTTTCCAACATTTTAGATGCAGGAGGGTGACTTCACTGGGGTCCAGTGGCTCAGGATAATGGGAGTCAGAGTTCCCACTCTGGCTATCTCCTCTCCTCCCGTTTGGCGCTCTGTATAAGCTGGGAGGAGTGACCGGGGTAGTCACTTCCTCCCAGCTCAGTCAGACCTCATCGCAGGAGACCTGGCCGCACTGTTAAAGATCCGCAGCGCAGACCAGGCCCCCTGGAAATACTTGGCATCGGGTGGCCCTAACAGACCTAACATGATGGGCCCCCTTGCAACTGCGACCGCAGTAGTCATAAGTAGTAACTTATAATAGCAGGTAAACATTTTTTTTTCATAAAAAAATGCATTTATTATAGCAATGTTTGTACAAAAATTGCTTACAAATTTGTATTCAGTCCATAAGGATGTGTTTCTTTGCTTTTTTTGTTGATCATAATATGGAATTTATCTAGTAATCTCTTGGCACAATTAACACTTTATTGATTTATTTTTCATTAAAAAAAGTTTTTCTGTGATAATATGAATGAATCTCGGTGTGACAGAGATATGTCTACAGAGAACACCTCTGTGCCCAGCATTTAACTAGCGTGAATGAGATGCTTCATATAATATCCTCTGCAGGGAACTGTTCGGTTATTTTATACTCTAGCTCTGCTCTGGCTGTTTTAGTGGCGATTTATTCAAACTTCACACTCTTCAAGCACAGATAAGGAAGACTCCTTTGCTCTCCAATGCATAAATACATTTACAGTATTGCTAATGTGTTTTATTTGATTGATTATTGATAAAGTGTTCACATATTCTCCAGTACAGTTGGCAATAACCATTCCAAGATTTATATGAATTACCATTCAGCGAACAGCAATTGATCTGGCCTTCTTCACAGCCAGATTTCCTGCACGCCATACTCACCATAAATGCCTTTTCTCCATAAAAGATTAGGGTTATTCCCTAAACTGAGAATTCCTTATAAATATACACTGGCTCTAGCCCTCCTATAATCTATTACCCTTAGAGGGCATGCTGGGGAATATTTACAGAAAATAGATTAATATTTATACTGTGCAGAGAATTAAGTATTTGATGGAGTGAAGGAGTTTAAGCATGCGTGGGATAGGCATAAGACTATCCTAGCTATAAGATAAGGCCAGGGACTAATGAAAGTATTTAGAAAATTGGGCAGACTAGATGGGCCGACTGGTTCTTATCTGCCATCACTTTCTATGTTTCTATGTGAAGGATTTAAATTAAACCCATTGGTACAGTGGTCTCAACGTGCCAACCACCAAACATTTCTGGACTACAGCGTCAGTGCAAGTCCCACAATTCTCTTTCAGAACAGAGTTGGCCGGGAATTTCTAGTGCTCTATTCCAGCAATGGCCTGGGTTTAGCATCCATGAATTATAGTGATGTCACGAACGGTTCGCTGGCGAATAGTTCCTGGCGAACATAGCTTGTTCGCATTCGCCACGGCGGGTGAACATATGCGATGTTCGGTCTGCCCCCTATTCGTCATCATTGAGGAAACTTTGACCCTGTACCTCACAGTCAGCAGACACATTCCAGCCAATCAGCAGCAGACCCTCCCGCCCAGACCCTCCCACCTCCTGGACAGCATCCATTTTAGATTCATTCTGAAGCTGCATTCTTAGTGAGAGGAGGGACAGTGTAGCTGCTGCTTATTTAATAGGGAAATTGATAGCTAGGCTAGTGTATTCAGTGTCCACTACAGTCCTGAAGGACTCATCTGATCTCTGCTGTAAGGACAGCACCCCAAAAAGCCCTTTTTAGGGCTAGAACAGCAGTCTGTTTTGTTTTTTTCCTGTATAATCTAATTGCAGTTGCCTGTCTGCCAGCGTGTGTCAGGCTCACAACGTATACTGTGCCCACTTGCCCAGTGCCACCACTCACTCACTGGTGTCACAATAGCTTGCATTTAAAAAAAAACAAAAACTTTTTTGAATGTAATATAATAGCAGTCAGTTTCCTTCACACGTGTGCGTTTCAGGGCCTGCCCAGTGCCACCACTCACTCACTGGTGTCACAATAGCTTGCATTTAAAAAAAAAAAACCTGTTATATAATAGCAGTCAGTTTCCTTCACACGTGTGCGTTTCAGGGCCTGCCAGGGCACAGTGTCACACCAGTGCAACTCATATCTGGTGTAACAATAGTGTACATTTTAAAAAAAATAAAATTTTGACTGTAATAGATTGAATAGCAGTTAGTTGTCTGCCAGCATGTGTGTCAGGCTCACAGCGTATACTGTGCCCACTTGCCCAGTGCCACCACTCATATCTGGTGTCACAATAGCTTGCATTTAAAAAAAAAACAACTTTTTTGACTGTAATATAATAGCAGTCAGTTTCCTTCACACGTGTGCGTTTCAGGGCCTGCCAGGGCACAGTGTCACACCAGTGCAACTCATATCTGGTGTAACAGTAGTGTACATTTTAAAAAAAAATACAATTTTGACTGTAATAGATTGAATAGCAGTTAGTTGTCTGCCAGCATGTGTGTCAGGCTCACAGCGTCTACTCTGCCAACTTCTGCCACTGCACAGTGCCACTCATATCTGTTGTCACAGTAGCTTGCACGCATAGTACCACTAATCGAAAAAAAAATGACAGGCAGAGGCAGGCCACCCCGCAGGGACCGTCGTGGTCGTGGTGCTGTGATTCCCTTTGGCCCTAGAATAATGCCCAGTGTTCAGAGGCCACGTACCCTGAACTCGAAAAGTTCTGAGGACATAGTTGACTGGCTAACACAGGACACCCAATCTTCTACAGCTTCCGCTCGGAACCTTGACGCACCATCCTCCTCCAGCTTAGCGTCGGGCATCTCTCAAGTTACCACTCGCCCGCCTGCCGCCACCACCAACACTAGCACCACAGCCGCTTCACTTGGTATGTCAGAGGAGTTATTTACACATCAGTTGGTAGAAATGAGTGATGCGCAAGCATTATTGCCAGAGGATATAGATAACAGGGATATGTCTCAGTCAGGCAGCATTACACACATGGACGTACGGTGTGATGATGTTGTACACGCTGCTGCTTCCTTTGCTGAGTTGTCAGATACAAGTGAAGCGGTTGATGATGACGATGCGTCCATGGATGTCACGTGGGTACCCGCTAGAACAGAAGAAGAACAGGGGGAAAGTTCAGATGGGGAGACAGAGAGGAGGAGGAGGAGACGAGTTGAAAGCAGGGGGAGGTCGCCGCAAGGAGCTAGTGGCACAGTCAGACAGCATGTATCAGCACCCGGGGTCAGCCAGACAGCACGCCAATCAATGCATGCTGTTGCCACCACCAGAATGCCGTCATTGCAGAGCTCAGTAGTGTGGCATTTTTTTTGTGTGTCTGCCTCTGACAACAGCGATGCCATTTGCAACCTGTGCCAAAAGAAACTTAGTTGTGGGAAGTCCAACACCCACCTACGTACAACTGCTTTGCGAAGGCACATGATCGCACATCACAAACGCCTTTAAGATCAACACATGAGTACAAGCAGCCCACAAACTCAAAGCCGCCATCCTCCTCCTGGTCCAGCAGCTTCAGCCACGTCAACCACTGCTTTCCTCCTTGCCCCCTCTCAACCATCCGCCACTCTGTCTCTCGCCTTGAGCAGTTCCTGCTCATCTGCCCACAGTCAGGTGTCTGTCAAGGACATGTTTCAGCGTAAGAAGACAATGTCACAAAGTCACCCCCTTGCCCGGCGTCTGACAGCTGGCTTGACTGAACTCTTAGCCCGCCAGCTTTTACCATACAAGCTGGTGGAGTCTAAGGCGTTCAAAAAATTTGTAGCTATTGGGACACCGCAGTGGAAGGTACCCGGCCGAAATTTTTTTGCACGAAAGGCAATCCCCAACCTGTACTCGATTGTGCAAAAGGAAGTAATGGCATGTCTGGCACACAGTGTTGGGGCAAGGGTCCATCTGACCACTGATACCTGGTCTGCAAAGCATGGTCAGGGCAGGTATTTCACCTACACTGCGCATTGGGTAAACCTGCTGACGGCTGCCAAGCATGGAATGCGTGGCTCTGCAGAGGAGTTGGTGACACCGCCACGACTTGCAGGCAGGCCTGCTGCCACCTCCTCTACTCCTCCTACTCCATCCTCTTCCATAACCTCCTCGGCTGAGTCCTCTTCTGCTGCTGCGTCTTGCTCCACATCAACGGCACCCCCCCAGCTCCCCAGGTACTATTCCACATCCCGGATACGGCAGTGTCACGCTGTCTTGGGGTTGACTTGCCTGAAAGCAGAGAGTCACACCGGACCAGCACTCCTGTCCGCCCTGAACGCACAGGTGGATCAGTGGCTGACTCCGCACCAACTGGAGATCGGCATTGAATTTGGGCAAGTTGACACATGTGCCGTGCATGGCACATGTGTGTAATCTGATCGTACAACACTTTGTGCTTAAGTACCCAGGCTTACAGGACGTCCTGAAGCAGGCCAGGAAGGTGTGTGGCCATTTCAGGCGTACCTACACGGCCATGGCGCACTTTTCAGATATCCAGCGGCGAAACAACATGCCAGTGAGGCGCTTGATTTACAACAGCCCGACACGTTGGAATTCAACATTCCTATTGTTCGACCACCTGCTCCAACAAGAAAAAGCCGTTAACGAGTATTTGTATGACCGGGGTGCTAGGACAGCCTCTGTGGAGCTGGGAATTTTTTGGCCACGTTACTGGACGCTCATGCGCAATGCCTGTAGGCTCATGCGTCCTTTTGAGGAGGTGACAAACGTAGTCAGTCGCACCGAAGGCACCATCAGCGACATCATACCATTTGTTTTCTTCCTGGAGCGTGCCCTCCGAAGAGTGCTGGATCAGGCCGTAGATGAGCTTGCTGGACCTGCGGCAACGCTGGAAGAGGATTGTGAGGAAGAGGAGTCAGAGGAGGAATGTGGCTTTGAGGAGGAGGAGGAAGACCAACCAGAACAGGCATCCCAGGGTGCTCGTTGTCACCTATCTGGTACCTGTGGTGTTGTACGTGGCTGGGGGGAAGAACATACCTTCAGTGAGATCACTGAGGACGAGGAACGGGACATGAGTAGCTCGGCATCCAACCTTGTGCAAATGGGGTCTTCCATGCTGTCGTGCCTGTTGAGGGACCCTCGTATAAAAAAGCTGAATGAGAACGACCTGTACTGGGTGTCCACGCTACTAGACCCCTGGTATACGCAGAAAGTGCCTGAAATGTTACCAAATTACCGCAAGTCGGAAAGGATGCAGCAGTTCTAAAATAAATTAAAAAGTATGCTTTACACAGCGTATAAGGGTGATGTCACAGCACAACGGGAATCTAACAGGGGAAGAGGTGAAAGTAATCCTCCTCCTCCCACGACGGCAAGGACAGGACGCTTTACAGACGTGTTGTTGATGGAGGACATGTAGAGCTTTTTAAGTCCTACGCATCGCCACAGCCCTTCGGGGTCCACCCTCAGAGAACGACTCGACCGACAGGTAGCAGATTACCTCGCCTTAACTGCAGATATCAACACTCTGAGGAGCGATGAACCCCTTGACTACTGGGTGTGCAGGCTTGACCTGTGGCCTGAGCTATCCCAATTTGCGATTGAACTTCTGGCCTGCCCCGCTTCAAGTGTCCTGTCAGAAAGGACCTTCAGTGCAGCAGGAGGTATTGTCACTGAGAAGAGAAGTCGCCTAGGTCAAAAAAGTCTAGATTACCTCACCTTTATTAAGATGAATGAGGGATGGATCCCGAAGGGACTGACAGTGGGCAATACATTCGACTAAAAAAGGCCTGATGAGGGGGACTACTTAATACACCACTCCTATCTGGTGGCACATTAGATTACACGCGCAGTGCCCCAAATTTGAAGTAGGAGGACCAACTGATAGGAATAATACTACTTAACACACCTTATAATAACGCAGAGAGAGGCAACGCAGAGAGAGGAGTCTGAAGAAGAGGAGTCAGAGGAGGAAGGTGGCTTTGAGGAGGTGGAAGACCAAACACAGCAGGCGTCCCAAGGGGCTTGTTGTCACCTTTCGGGGACCCTTGGTGTTGTATGTGGCTGGGTGGAGGAAGAGACCTTCAATGACATCAGTGAGGACAAGGAACGGGACATGGCTAGCTTGGTATCCAACCTTGTGCAAATGGGGAGTTTGCGGTTGTGCAAATGGACTGTTTGCGGTTGTTTGCGGTGCGTTAAACGGGGACTGTCACTGTGAAGCGGGCGTAACCCTTACACTACCTGATCGACACAACATCATACCTGATGTTTTAAAGCACGTTATTCCAAACGATTTAGGAATGTTAGGTGATTTATGCCCTTTATGGATTAAAACCAGACTCTGCATCAACTATGTAATTTTCCATGGGAGTTTTGCCATGGATCCCCCTCCGGCATGCCACAGTCCAGGTGTTAGTCCCCTTGAAACAACTTTTCCATCACTATTGTGGCCAGAAAGAGTCCCTGTGGGTTTTAAAATTCGCCTGCCCATTGAAGTCTATGGCGGTTCGCCCGGTTCGCCCGTTCGCGAACATTTGCAGAAGCTCGCGTTCGCCGTTCGCGAACGGAAAATTTTATGTTCTCGACATCACTAGTGAATTATAATTAAAGAGGCCAACAGTATTTAAACTGCTCTAATAAGTAGGTAGTAGGTATCTAATCATTACACATGTAACGACTATTTGAGAGTTTCAAGATACTTACATGTGGTCAGAAATTATTGAACTTTGTCTCTCTTGTGATAAAAGCTGTGTGCTTCTTTACCCATGGTGCTACTTGAGACCAAGCATAACATGGGCAGTCTGATCATAAATTACCAAGCAACCCAGCAAAGGCTTGTAAAAGTTGTCACCATCTTTATTGTAAGAACATACATAACATGCTGTAAGCAATGGAATGATTTCTGTAATAAGAAAGAAGCTTCAGAGAATACAACAAATGCCACATTGATTAAATAATACAGATGCTGGATGTCCTCAGAGAATGTAAGGAATCAGAAGATAATCTGATAAATTAAATAATGTAAAATAAAGCCAAAGGCTGAACATACAAATTCTCTGTCAAGAAACCTGTCAAATCCTTTTCTGTTTTTTACCATGCTTTTTACGTTGAAAGTCAGATATTTAAATACCATCAAAAATCACTACAGGAGGGGGCGGGGCCTGACCGCAGAGCTGTGAGGACGTGAATCTCAAGAGCTCCTGAACAAGCTACAATTGAAATCTAATACCACGACTTAAAAAGCATCTAAACGGGCCACAACGGCCAGCAACCGAAAGAGGCCATCAAGCGGAGCAGAATGATACCCTACAAGCGGCAATACAAGCTATCCTCACCGGTCGGGCGTCCGAGGCCTATCCACAGGGCGAGCGCAGGAGGGGCGGCCACTCTCCCGCCGCCTAGACTAGCCACCTCGTCGATTAAAGACCTCGGTTTCACCTCCCCCTCCCTCACGGACCGGCGGGGGTTATCCCGGTCCGCACTCCACAGGGCTTCAGGACCCTAAAAGCCTCAGAGAACGCAAACCACCTACATTCAGTGGCCAAGATGGCGGCTGCCGACTGGGCCCCTGGGCCTTCACCCGCCCAACCTATATCAGCACAGCGGGTAAGCAAATCCCCCCATGAGGACCGCATAACAGCAGCCTTCAACCTTTTTTGGACAAAGTGGCAGGCCATACTGGCACAGACCCAAGGGACTGCTGCGGCCCCCCGACTGCCCATCACCTCACCCACATGGCGACCGGCCCTGAAACACACAGATAAGCTACCGACCGGCACGAAGCAGCAGGGGGAAACGAGAAATATGCTCGGACATAAAAACCACAGACCACGCATCCGACACCGCTGGCATGGACCCCGACCGACTCGGAGGGCTCCCAAACAAGGACCGCCACTAAATACAACACACTGGCGTACTCGAGGGGCTGGGACACGGCCGGCACCAAGCAAAACCGAGGCCTGCCAGCGCATCACCCAGAAGCAGCGACACAGAGCCGCAAACAGCACCCAGAAGGGCTACGATCCCAAGCCACAAGGACACACAGAGACTCCGGCCTGCAAAACAAAGAGGGGAGCGGAGAAATGGCCTAACCGCCAAAGAAATACACCCACCACTCAAGGTACTCACGGTGGACCGGGAGGCAGCGGCGGAACCCCTCCAGCCTACTTGACCCGTGAGGCCGAAACCCTGCTGGACTTTCTGTGTGCTTTGTTGGCACCGACGACAGGAGTAGGCTGACTCCAACTGCCACTATACGGCCAGGACAGCTACCACACCACCAAACCCACGCAGCCGAAGAGGACTCTGACTCACACCATCCTTATCCATCTTCACACCCACTGTTCCCAAACTACCGGACTGACAAACCCACCCTGGGACTCTGCCTTGCATGTAGCAGGTATTGGATGACTTTGGCTCAAACATGGCCGGCTTGTTTAGCCTAACTGATCGATTTCCACTCTGTTTGATACACGCATGTTTTTCTTTTCTACCTCCTGGCAGAGGACACAGTGGGCTATTTAATACTGAGCCTTGTTGTGGTCATTCACCTATAGGGTCCCGCGGAGTGGGACAATGGCTGGTCAGTAGTCACCCAACCTGCCTATTAGCCTGTACTCAATATGTTCCTACTCCTCCAACATGTTACATACATGTCTAAAATGTTTTAGCTTGATTTATAGAGTTGTTTCGTCTGCTTAATAGACCATTTGCTACAGCTTGTTTATTCTTCCAGAATGTTCACCAAGTAAGCAACATCTCCTATGTGCACATTACTTTAATAAAGCCTTACCTAGCGTGTTTTCTTTACTGCATATAGTAATTTAATAACCACCCTATCTGGTGGCACAATATGTTGTTTCTAAGCTACTCAGTGCATATGCTTCATCTGGTTCACTTACTTGGGATTTTAACGCCAGGCACCATATCTCTTCTCTTGCTACCATTATAAACGATGTGCGTTAGTAACGTTATGCCATACAATTGTACTACTTTACTCCTTAATTTTACCTCACACTAGTCAAAAAAGAAAACAAACCGAGGCAATGCATACTGTGACTAGAATATAACATATTCAAACTGCGCAGAACACCTTTACTACGCATGACTTCACAATATCTAAAGCCTTGATCATTAATCCTGTTAGCGCAACACTCGTTTTAATTGCAAATGTTAGCAATGATGTTTTATGTGTTATGTTTTATATGTTTTCATGATGTCTCATGATACACTAGAACACCCATCTTGCACGGCCTACACATGCACCGAACACTTCAGTAGCGCTATGTTTAGCGGTACAACCATCCTAGTAGGTAACATACGACACAGCGACACAGATCACAATGGCCTATACTGTACCCTAGTACCCATTGCAGTGGTCACACGCCACACTACACATAATACTCTTGCAAGCATGGAACTAAATTCGCAGGCATATCCCTCATTAAGAAGCGCAGAACAAACCAGTAAATATCGATGTTATAAGTATCCAATACTGACCCTAGATATGTGTAAGCTTTTCTACATAAAAATTGTGCACTGTTTCAATGCCATGACTGTACCATTACGATGATATGCTTAGGCTTACAAACGCTGTTGTGGCGAGGTAAGCTGTCTTGTAACCTTCATGCACGCAAAAATAAAGAATTAAAAAAAAAAATCACTACAGCGTGAATTTTGAAAAAAATCAACAAAGTAAAAGCAAATTGTTGCCCAAAGTAGACACACTGGGAAAATTATTTAAAAGAGCTTTTTTTTTCCAACTTAGCCCTTGATCACAATCCTGTGTGTGTCTGATAATAGTTTCTGAACTTTGAATGTTTGGATTTCACATGAACACAATCCAAAAATATGATAAACTTTTCTTTTGGTAATGCTGCCGAAGATAGAAATTATTTTCAGTTAGAACGGGCCATAACATTTGTTGTCACCATTAATCAACCAATCGACCAAAATCGATATGCCAAGATCATGAAGTTAACAAAACAAAATCCCAATTGTGTAGCTATTTTGTGATAACATCACCGGTTGAAGGTTATTGACAAGCAGTTCAATTATATGACATAATATGCTTATTGGGAGCTGTGGATGGCATTATAGAAAACACTTAAGCATTTTAGAGGATATTGTTTAAAATACAATACAATACAAATATAAATACTGTACATAAAAGGTTCTTGCACAATGAATGCAACAAAGCACTAAGTTTGAAGTTCCCTTAATAGGCTGCTTATCATAAAGTATAACAATGCCAAAAGTGTTGAAAAGGCGTGATTGTGGTTGTGCATACCTCCCAACATGTGAAAAGGACATAGAGGAATTTATCACACTTACTAATGATAATCTATGCAACTAAATTGTAATTTAGACCAATAACAATGGGTCTTATTTACACAGACATATTTGCTATACACTCACACACCAGCAATATGGAGCTGATAGAAAAGAGGGGCATTAGAATAGAAAAAGGGACAGAGCGATTTGGGTCCAAAATAGGGACCATCCCTCTTAATTAGTGATAATTGAGAGGTATGGTTTTTGTCTCATCAGCTGCAGTCAATGTATTGGAAATTATTAACTGGTAATTTGTGAAGAGTATAGGTGCCCCGGCAAGAAACAGTAGACAAATAGTTGTTTATGGATCACTGAAAAAATATGATAATTTATTTTTTAAAACCATTGAGGTCTGCTGTCTCTGAAGACATTCCCCTGAATAATTTGTTCATTTAGAGAAATGCATTGTAAAATAGAAATATTTTATGTAGTGCTCTATAACATCACAAATGTGAAGAATACAGTAACCATTTATGGAATTATGATGCAGCACTTGAATAGACCTAATGATACTGAGAGTGATCAGAGTTTTGCCCTATACGTTTATAATCTACACAGATTAACTGCCCTCCAAGATTCTACTGCTTTAAACAGTCCACAAAAATGATCAACTCTAGTAGCACAGAGACTAGGAGTACAGTTCAGATAGGTAATTTATTGACTCTACATGTTCCTTGTTGCATCCCATTATGATCCCATTATGATAATCCATTCCAGCAGCAAAGTCCACTGCTCAAGAGATTATGTCATTTGCAGCACAGCTAGAACTCTCTAGGAAAGTATCTGCTTTATATTCCATGAAACATCTTCAAAAATACCTGCGGTGAAAGAATGTGGAGTAAGATTTGATAAGATGTTGCATGCTTTCCAGGGGAGGTGTTGCTGGCTGGTGTGCCTGCCGGTAAACAATCCTTGGAAGCATAGCTTGATCATACAATAGTCCTATTATGATCTTAAGATTTGTCATTTCTGTGGCAACTTGATTTTAAGTAGCTGTACAGATGGCATATTCAGCATGGCTTTTACAAGTTGTGACAGTAAATATCTTTTGGAACTAGATTAAAATAATTCAGAATTGTTTGATAATTGTTAAAGGGAATTTAGGTGGAAACAATGAGTAATTATATAGTGAATGATAAACAAAAGTAACAATATATGTATAATAGTTATAAAAGAAAATATAGTGTTTCTGTTAAACTTTGTGTCTAACAACCTATTAGAGATACAAATAAAATTAATAGAAAGTCTCACGAAATGCCTGCAAAAAAAATGCTTATGTACTTAATTGCTGTGAATAGTGATAGTGACTGTGGCATTAATCGGATGAATTCCATTTAAAAAATCTTTAGAACACCACATTCCATCTTGGTAGCAATATTCACCAGCAAGAGCAAGGAAATCTGACGTTGCGAAAATAAACAAAAAAGTATTATTGGAAGTGAAAGTGTTTTAATTATTTTAAATCTTCCAGCGAATGACGCATTTTTACAATTTCCATGAAACGTTAACATATTCTTTTGAATCTATACAATCCAAACACTTTCATCACAAATGTGAAAGGTTCTCTATGGCAAACCTATATTAACATCTCTGGTTTCCAAGGAAACTGAAAATGATAGAAATATGTTTCCTAATTTCTGATCTTTTAGAAGAAAAAAAAAGATCAGTTAGGTTTCCTGACCTTGAAATGCTCAGAGAGACATTATAAAAACCATTCAAGAATAAATAATGTCGCTGGCCTTCTATATTTTTTTTTTGTCCAGGGTAGCACTTTAACTTGTTAATAGAAATAAATCTCCTAATTTAGATTGTTCACTGTCAGACTCCGGCAGCATGATGAAAGCGAAATCTGCACTAGAGCAAAGATGTTCATTTCTGCCCATCTTACAGTGACCATCTTCCTCAATTGATGGATTTCAGTAAAACGTACATTACTAATGCAAGAGTGCCAAGCAGAACCAATTCAATATTCTGACTAAAGGAGTATTATTTAGATTAAGTAGTTTTGACTTTTATGAAAATGGCCTCTTAGGTTTTGGGAATTGAAATTACATGTATTTATTTCAAGTACCAAAAGAGCTTTAGTTTAATGAAGCAGTCTTAGTGTATGTCATGCTCCTGCAGCATCACTGCTCAAGTCTCTGTTATTTGGCAGTTATATCACTTTTGTTTCTGCTTATGCAACCCTAGCCACGCCTCCTCTGGCTGTCACACACACAGCCTGCATTAAATAAAAAGTTAAATCTTCAGTACAGTTTGTTTACTTTAGAAGTTTTATCTCCTGCTCTGTATATTGAACTTTAATCACTTAAAGGAGGCTCATGCAAGATCTAGCAGGCTATTAACAGTGCAGGAGATAATACATTCTAAATTAAACAGACTGTGCAATAAAGGAAGTATAAGCATTAGATTACTCTTTACAGGAAGTGTTTAGGAGGCTGTGCAAATTACATGCAGAGAGGTATGACTACGGCTACATAAACAAAGTGAGTTAACTCCTAAATGGCAGAGACTTGAGCAGTGAGACTGCATGGGGCATGGTCTATAATTAAAACTGCTTGATTAAACTAAAGTTTTTTTGGTGTCTATAGTTTCCCTTTAAGCCCTGCAATGCCAAGGGTTTTAACTGCTTGCTTACTGGTTACTAGCATTGCCAGTTGGTAAATAGTATGCATTTTAAAAGATTTTCCTGCAGCAGGTGTCTATTGCACTTATTTAGGAATGAATCTGGTGTTTGGGAAATATGCAAATCATATGCTTTAGACAGAAGTCATGTATATGAATAACTTATTTTAAATCTGACACTGGATTGTCTCTAACAAGATGTGCTTATTCGATTGAAATAACCTAATTCCAACCACATTTATCTCTAATAAATATGAGACTTGTAAATCTGGTAGAATTTCACTTTTATTTTTTTTTTAATTGTCAACCTGGATCACCGTTGGTCCTTAAAGAACAACTCTGTAAATCATCACACTCCAGAGAGTCTTGTCTGCTTCACAATGTTTCAAAACTGTCATTGCAATGTTTTAAATCATTGAACTGTGAAGTATTGCTTATTACATGTCTTTGGAGATGACTTGTAGGGTGAGTAACTACACCTGTAGACCACATTGTGTAGGCTGATACTTTGAAGTGTAGGACTTGTAATCAGTAGTCTAGTCTGTGTGTTCTTTATGGTCTTATTAACTTCTCTTTTGTAACTCACATTAGACAATCAATCCTACCCTTCTTATCCAGGTGGTCTTTCATTCTTTCATTCACTCTTCTGAAGTAGTACATTTAGAGGGGACCAGAAAAGTTTTAGAACGTTAATATAACTTGGAGCCTGTTGTACTTGCATCTTTAGGTGTCAATTCTTGGTGTTACAGATCACACATTTCAAAAGCTATTATGCTTGTTGATTGAAGTGCCATTTATTGTTATTCTATTTGGTGTGAATTGTTGCAGCATTTCAAACAGCTGTTAGTTATTGCTAGCTTATCAGCAGGGGGTAAAGAACTCAGAATAGTGTAGAGAAACTTGGAATTGTACTGAAATAAGTCTGTGAACGCCCTTCTGTATTATAATTGATTAATAATAAATGCAACATTTGACATATGCAAAATGGAAGAACAACCTGAAATTTATCATTACACAAATTAAAAAGCCATTCTATGTATTTTGTAGTATTGAATTATTTTATTTGTTTGCTTAACTCAGTAAACTGAAGAAGCATATGTTGTTTGCAAATTTTTTTTAAAACCAATTAAAGCGAATCTATCAGTTTCAGAAGTCTTAGTGTATTTAGCAAAGACCCCTAAAAAAGAGAGATCTGGTGTGGGTCCATAGGGCTGTAGGGTGCAGGGGATGTCAGTTTTACTTCCCTCGCAGACACCTCCATGTTCATGCCGCAGGTCCTTTTTGGCTCCTGGTTTTTCAGTTGCCAGGAACCAAGTTAGTGCTGTACTCTGGCGTATGTGCGAGAGTACACAGTGAGGCTACAGAGGATCCCACAAGACCTTTAAACAGTTTTTAAAGAGGAACTGTCACTTCCTGGGATTTTTATATATTACGCTGGGTTATTCCCTATATTTAAGTTTATATTTGTGAGATGTGAAATAGAAAATTAGACGTAGAATTAAACGTAGAAATCAACATGTCTTTACCATGCAACCAGGCTCTTCTAATTTTATGGTGCTGTGAATGTTCCTATAACAGAAGTAGTACTACTCATATATCCAAAATGTACATGACATTTACAAGTTGTATTCCAATATAATTGTTACAAATTGAAAAAACTGCTTTTTAGCACTTGCAAGAAAGCCCCCCAAAATCTTAATAAACTCTATATGTTATCAAATTGTCTATATCCTAACGAGACTCACTATTACTGTTTTTTTTTTTGTTTGTTTGTTTGTTTTGTAGTGAGCCATCTTTATGGATTCGGTCTGATGGATGCTGAAGCTATGGTGATAGAAGCAGAGAAGTGGAGCACTGTCCCTGCCCAGCACATATGTGTAGAGAACACAGACAGGCAGATCAAGTAATATTCTAAACACTGTAGTTACTAACTAAAATGTCTGTTTCTTACTCTTACACTTTTTCATACTTTGTCAGCTATGTTAATTCAAAGCGCTTACATCAGGTTCAGCTACTGGAATGCAAATAATCCATCATGGGTCATTCTAAGCACCATAACAACTTTTATTAATTGCAAAACTTACTACGTTTTAAATACACAGCCCTCTATTTTCCTGTTCAGAGAGGCTTATAATTGCAATAATTAACGTTAATGCAGCATGCACCTGCTATGCCAATTTACACGTGTCCAATATATGTTTTCAAATACCCCCAAAGGAAACATGCAGAAAATAATACATATCTACTAATTGTATAAAAAGGCACAAAAACTAAATTTTCTGTCGAGTGTTCTTTTAATGAAACATGGCTCTAGACTCTAGAGCCACTGTTACATGTCATGGAAACATCAGCCCCTGAAAGAGCCAAATGCAATCAGATCTACTGAAATACAGCACAACATAAGAATCTGAAGGTGTATAAAATGCTGAATTAGAACGCAACACTGTATAAAATGAAAAAAAGTTAAGTATAATAAATAGTGACAGGGCTTAAACAAACATTGTAGTGCCTGACTAGCAGAGCATTACCAGTAAAGCAACTACCAATGTGCTCAAACTCCTGTATCTGATGAAGCTGTCGGGTAATAAAAACAAATATCACATGAGTAGTGAACAGGGAGGATTGACTGAAAATGTTTAGTATTAATGATGATGATGTAAAGCACAAGTCGATAAAAGTGATGAACAATGGAAAAGAATAAATTTGTGTGCTGTATAATTATATTGTACTGTGCTTATAGCATTGAGCAGCTTATTAAGGTAGGATGGAATAACAATTAACAATGCAGTGCAGAATTATATGAGAGGCTGACTTTCATCATTCAGCAGAAATTCACATTCATTCAGTCTTTTTTAGAACAAATGTTTCTATTATAATCAGTTTGATGAATTGTGTGGTGTTTCTGTTCTTTAGAATTTGTTGTTTTCGCTGTGTGTTCCTTCACTACATTTAGCTATTTTGGTGGCCTAAATTGTAGGGTATTTTACAACTATTGATCGTCAGTGAAGGTAAAACTATAGTAGTTTTCTAAACTCCATAAACTTATCATTTTGCTATAGAAATATTAAAGTTTGAGTGTCACTACTAACACATTCTTTTTTAACTGATCTTCAACAGGACGATTCGCCCAGATAATGTTGTTCGTTCTATATATAAAGCCACTGGCTGTGCTGACAACACCAATCACCACGTGATTTACTTGGAGCATATAGTGGTGCGCATTACAATCACACATCCACGAAGAGGAGATCTAGCAATATACCTGACTTCTCCTTCAGGCACCAGATCACAGCTGCTGGCGAACAGGTGAGGTCTCCTTGGTGACCTATTATTAGAGATAAAGTAGGCTTTATTGTGTGGTTTGTGATGTAAACAAGGACCAGACTTCAGGAACAAGTTACAATAAACACAGAAGAGGAAGCTATTCTTTATCACCCTTTAATTTTGTTTACGCCTTCAGGCAAAGCTTTAGTTATAAAAGGAAGACTTTAGACAGACACAGTAAACCCCCTAATCTTAGGAACAAACTGCGGTGGAGAAGTTTTTGATCTGCATGTCAACATTGCAGAAGTGAATCAGGTCTACAACATTTTCATACTGAATTATAGCTCTGGCTAATTTGATATTTTTGGTTCTACATTCTGGACCATATAGGAAACCATATTATGTGTTCCTCTAAAATTGTGCAATTTTCAGTTCTCTAAGAAACTTTCGTCAGGATATTTTCGAAGTCCTTGGAGTGCTATCATTACTTTATATATATATATATATATATATATATATATATATATATATATATATATATATTAGCGGACCACGTGTAACCCGACTGGTTACCTCCGCTAATTCCTTCTCTGAGCCAGACTGGAATCATTAAAACAAGCAGATACCCATTCCGCCCAGTAACCAGACAAAACCAGAGAAATCATAGTTGTGGTAGTGAACTGATTTATTTCAGGCCACACACGGCTTTTCATTCACAGGATCCTTTGTGCCTGAGAGATAATTGTGTGAGAAAACTCTACAATTCAATTATCTCTCAGGTACAAAAAATCTATACAAAATATACAGTACCTCAAAAGTACCCCCACCATAACTAGGAACCCCACAATCATCGGGTAGCCCTGATCTGAGTGTATAACATATCCAAATATCACTCAGATCAGTCCAGTGAAACTGGAATGGCACCGGTAAAGTTTTGACTGGCCTGACACGAGGCACTAGCCCAAAACAGTTCCTAGAAAATAGGTGTCCTTTACCGGGATTTGTGAGAGTGCCTAGCCGAAAAGAGTTCCAGGCACTCGACGACCGAGTGCCGCTGCCCACGTTTAGGAGACAAAATGGCTACCACTCCTTTGTCTACCACGTGCATGTGGTTATACAAAATGGCGGCCACCCAGGGGAAGCATTCATGAATTGCTTCCCTTGCGGTTTCGCACTTAAGTTGCTGGTGTGAACGTTCTAAAGAGGTACAGGGGTGGTCCTTGTTCAGGAGACGAATGGAGGGTGTTCGTATACCCTAACTACTGAACAGAAAAAGACAAAACAGTTGAAATTAGGCAAAACAGACGAATTTGGCGTTATGTTCCGCTATATATATATATATATATATATATATATATATATATATATATATATATAATGGAAAGATGTGCATTAAGCCCATTTAGTGTTTTTATATATATATCATATATCATAAAAAATTGGGTGATCGTAACAACCCCTAGATGTTGGGCTAATGTAACATCCCCAGGATGTACTTGGAAACCAGAGTAATCTGAATGTACCTTTCCTGGTTAAATACTTTGTTATTGTTATTCTTTGTTATTATTATATATATAATGCCAAAATACCAGAATATTGCAGTATGCAGTATCTTTTTTTTTTTCATTGGACTAACCTAATATTTAAAGTATTATCAGGTCTGAAGCAATACTGATCAATATAATAGAGTTTTGAGTATTATGTTAGCCCAATAAAAAATGTATCAGTGATCATTGGCTAACCCAATCTACATTTATATATATATATATATATATATATATATATAAATTATTGCTACTATTAATTGTTTCTTAGTACTGCTTAATATTGAACCATGAGTTTTTTCAGGCTCTCAACATTATATATTATATTCTAAATTTTGTTTACAAAAATCCATGTTGCTTAAATACCCCTAATAGGTGTATATTCCAAGACTCTTTTACAATGAGTAATGGTGGACGGCTGTGCATTATACAATATACAATAAAGTAGTAAAGACTTGTTCTGAGCTTTATTTGATATGCTTATTTGGACAGTCTTTTTAAACTAAATAATTAGCTAGCATTGTTAGGTCTGAGGCAAATAATGGAAACACTACATACTATAGTCTATTTATTAATTCATTAATGCTGCTATTATAATAAAATGAGCAGCAATCACCCAGGGATTAGTACTTACCAAGTCGGCTGACTACAGACTATAGCTCCCCGTCTGTATTATACAGTATAAACCAGCTCTTCCTATTTTACTCACCTCTGTTACTGGTTGATATGCATGGAAGGTTGACAGCTATACACACGTATCTGCTTTGCAGCCTGCTCATTGACAAGAAATAATTATCTCACTCTTGGTGGTCAGCTGTTTGGAATATAAAAAAAATCTAAAATGTACCATATGCTGCTGAGGAGTTGTGGAGCAAATATCTACTCTATTTCCCTGGCAGGTTTAAAATACAAATTCTTCCAAGCACTGTATCTGTGTCTGGCATTGTGACATTGCAGTTTACTTTTGCCCCATCTTATTCCGATTACATTTAGCTGGTAACAGAAATAGCTTGCATTCCAGTGTCATGAGGAGCAAAAACACATTTTAAAGGGTAAGACAGATTATGGGTTCTACAAAATGTTGGTGGTAATAACTTCAACCCTCCAAAATACAAGTGAAAAGCACCCCAGGTACTGATTGTTAAAATAGAAATGCCTAATAAAGACGAAGTGAGAAAACGAACGCAAGGTAAATCTGCAATTTATTATAATAGTCGTCTAAAAAGAACAGAAAAAAATAATTACGCACGGTGCAAAGCGAAAAATAAACAAACAGAAGAAAACATATAGTCTAAACTGCTAATCTGAATTGGGCATTTCCACCCATACGTATACTAGGGAAGAATTGCTAAATGGTGGGCTATTCATAAAACTCGTTGTGTATCTCACTATTAGAAAATGAATACATTCGAGCCACTGACATCTGCGTGTTTAATGCAATTGCCAAAGCTGTTCCTTCAGCTTCACAAAGCAAGTTTATATCTATCCCAGTCTTCCATGTTCAGTGTTCGCATGTCTTTGTGTTCCACGTCATCTTTGGACGGTATTCTGTGTTTTGCAAGTAACATCTGCTCTTCATTGTACATTGTAAACTATGCAGGCCTTCACACACAGATCAGAGAAATTACATCCTTAGTAGATCCTTATGTCAGTTATAGCAAGCTGAGTCTGATTCAAGATCTGTTGTTCATTAAGGTTTGTGATTACCACATGTAGCCATGGTCCGTGCACAAACACTGTGAAAGGCAATTAGGGAAGACCTCATGCAATGCAAATACAGTTGGATTCTATTAGAAAACGTGCAACTTCAGTGACAGTTATTGCTACACACACAAAGTAATAAACTTTCTTTGTTTGTTAGGAATAAGGCTAAACTGAAGATTGCTTCTGTATGGAAAGTGGCTTGACTTGCTCTTTACCCCAGAAAGACTTTCAAGGAGAAAATCGTAGTCTTTAGTTTGCTGGATTCTTCCACAGTCACGAGCGTATTGCATCTTTATAATTTTTGACAGTCTCCTGCTTTGAAAATGAAACATCTGCTTTATCAACTGTTAAACTGCAATCATGAGGGAAAATCACTAGGCAGCGATAAACCCATTCCTATGCTGAGACTTTCCATTCTGTTAAAGTTTATTTATGCTAATATGGCTGTGACTATAGCTGGGGAGAATATTTCCAAATCAGCTATTTTAGCCTTAATTTTGCATTAAGATTTTAATTCCTTTCAATTTGAAGTTCAGTGAACCCTGTGAGTGTTTTTTTGACAGTGAAAAGCATCTACACAATATGATGCTTCCACTCACTGCCATGCTTCCTTAAAGGATTGCCAATTTGATTCGCAGTCTCTTGAGTTTTGGTGGATGGCTTCTATGGTCGAAGTGGCAACTGCACCACATTTTTTCCATTCTGCAATAGATTTAACAATGTTCCAGAAGAAGATCAAAGTTTATGAATGTATTTATGTATTTATTTTATAACCCATCCTTGAACTGTGCTTTTCTAGAACTGTATTTCAGAATTGTTTTGCTATTTCAGTGACTTTGTGATGTTGTTTGTTTAAATATGCACTTTGGGCCTCCTAGCAAGGTATATTTATTCAAAGATCATGTGACATTGCACTCAGGTGAACTCTACTGATTAATTGAGTTCTAATGGTAATTAGAGCTTATTTAGAGTTTTCATAGCACCCAGCAAATGCCTGCTTTTATCTTTAATCGATTAAAGACCTGTCACTGCTGATATAGTCCACAATGCATTCAATTTCCATGAATCAGCGGTTGAGTTGAGTTCAGCGGCTGAGTTGAGTTGAGCTTGCGTTGTATTATGTGTCTTAATGTTACTATATGCAAAAATCTATAAATATGTTTTAATGACTTTTTTCAAAATTTTCTTTTGCTTTATTCAAGCAAAACAATGACATATAATTATATATTGAACACAAAAATAAATTTTCCCTTATATAAAACAGCATAAATTATGCTGTGGGTGCAGAATATAGGAAAGAAGAAAATCACTGGTGAAGAAGCACATGACAAAACTCTCATAATTATTCCGATCCTTTATTCACAGCCATACTAAAAAGTATTGGTCTTTATGGCATTAATTAACTTTTGATAGTAACGTGGCGTGTAAAGCATATGATGCAAATCACAATCATATTCATTTTTTTTTTGTGTCAATCAATTTTTATTCAGTAGTCAAAAGGTAACAAAAATAGGCATAGTAAATACAATTTTTGATCTTTACAGTGGTGACATAGTTAAACAGGTATACCTGAGGTTAGCTATCAGTACACATTAGTGGGGTATGTTTGAGTGGTATTCAGGTTAACATAGTCTTTCAGCTCTGAAATGAGGTCAGTTTCTGGTATGCATGAACACGATTTTGTGGAGGGGCAAACCTCCAGGACAGGTGTCATCCCTTCTCCATATACGTCAGGGTTTGTGTGTAGACGCAAAGGTGAAAAAACCCTTTAGGCGAATGTTATCCTAAGCTAACGTTCTAGTGGGTGCGTTTGGCATTAGCCCTCTTGTGGTCAGCCTCGTCTCCCTCCCTGTAGGATGTTGCTCATTTCCTGTATCTGTTCGGGTGTTTTTGTCTCATGTCTTAGTTGTGTTCTGGCTTAACGGTGGTTAGTCCGACCTCTCTTATTATCGTTCCCCAACCACCCTCTTCCCGTTGGTCTAACGGTCCTGTCTGTACTGTAGATGTCATGGGCATCCCTGTCTGTGTGGTGTGGTAGCCAGGGTTCGCCCTATTTCGGTCTCGTCTAACTCTCTGTTCAAAGTCCAACCCGTCGGGTTGTGCCGTCTCTCGTCTGGTGTGTCAGGAAAAGGGGGGGTGCAGTAATGGGTGATTGTCGGGGTAAGGGGTTGGAGGGGAAGGGTAGGGGTCAATGAAGCTTCTGGCCAACATCCCGGGTGAGGTCCCCACGGGCGTGCTCTAGTTCCATGTTCGGACAGCGCACGTCTAGGTCACACGTCCTTTCGTACTGGGCCCAGTCCTCAGCGCCCGGCATGTCTCTGTGTCTTTATGCTCTTCCCGTGGAAATGTAGTGCCTCCACGGGTACCATTGTAGGGCGCACTTGTCCGAGCGTCCCTGCAGGGACGCAGTCAGTATTTCCATCTCGTAGATAGATTCCACCTTATCAACCCATTGGCTAAAAGTGGGCACCGAGGTCCTATTCCAGTGCACGGGGATTAGGGCTTTTGCGGCATTCAGCATATGGATGGTCAGTGATTGTTTATATTTCCTGATGGGGACTGAGGTGTGGTGAAGGAGCATCGTCATAGGCAGTAGGGGGAGATCGCATCCAGTTATTTCTTTTATTTTCGAATTTATCTGTCGCCAGAATGGTACCAGTCGGGGGCATGACCACCATATGTGCACGGTCGTTCCCACAGCTGAGTTGCATCTCCAGCATGAGCCTGCGTTGTTGGCGAAGTGTCTCAGGATATCAGGCGTGCGGTACCAGTGGGACAGTAGTTTATACCCGGTCTCCTGGACCTTAGAACTAATGGAGCATTTATGGGTGAGTAGTACGATCTTGTCCCATTCTTGATCCGTGAGTTGCGTGCCCGTATCCCTTTCCCATTTGCTTCTGTGGCCCAAGGGGGTGTTGTCCATGGTTTCTCGTAGAGTTTTGTACAGGAGTGACACTCCGTGGTCCAAGTGAGCTCGATTTGTACACAGCCGCTCGAAGCTGGTTAGTTGTCTGTGGAGATGGTTCTGACCCGCGATTCTGCCTATATACGTCCTCACCTGGTGGTAGCGGAATTCGTCCAGTTGTGTGGGTCGTGCATCTCCCAATAAGTCGGGTAATGGTCTGAGCGTTGCTCCTGTGCACCATCGGCTCACATAAATCCAATCGGGTTGCGGGTAGCCCTGGAAAGCTGCTGGGGGTAAACCTCCTGCCAACTCCGGGTTGTGGGTGATAGGGGTCAGGGGGTTCGGTGACGTGGTTAGTTGCAGAGTGTGGCGGGTTTTGCACCATGTCTTGAGGGTCGCGTCGATCATGGGGTTGTCTACTCTTAGTTCCGGGAAGGTGGCCTGGCCCAACCATAGTTTAGATGGGAACTGGCCTTGTGTTTGCTGGAGTTCCATCGCCACCCATTGTTTCGGGCTGTTACTTACGTGCCAGTCTACGATCCTATGCAGGCTTGATAATAAGATTGAACCGACGGTAGTCCCAATCCGCCGGCCGTCTTAGGACGTTCCATGACAGTCTTACGGATGCGTGAGGGTCTGTGATTCCATACAAATCCGCGAATGGTCGAGTCCGCGTCCTTGAAGAATGTGTGTGGTATAGAGATGGGCAAGGTGGCGAAGAGATATAGCAGCCGTGGCAGCACGTTCATTTTGACCGCGTTAATACGGCCAAACCAGGTGATGTAGCTCGTCGTCCATCGCTGCAGGTCCTGCTTTATGCATTTTAGGAGGGGAAGGAAGTTCAGCTGGTAGACCTGTGATAGGTTTTTGGGCAGCCAGGTACCTAGGTAACGCAGTTTCTCTGTGCACCAGGAGAAGGAGAATTGGTCGCTGAGTCTGCGGGCGCCTTCTTCCTCCCGCATTATCGGCATCGCTTCCGACTTATCCAGGTTGAGCTTCAGGTTGGACACTAATCCGAAGCTGCGGAATGCCTGTAGGAGGTTGGGGACAGAGATCAGGGGCTGTTCAAGAAAGAACAGCATATCATCCGCATATGCCGCTACTCTATGTTCCACCTTACCTATGCGGACCCCCGTAATGCCCCCATCCCGTCTGACCGCCTCCAGGAATGGCTCCAGGGAGAGGGCAAACAGGAGGGGGGACAGGGGACATCCCTGGCGAGTCCCGTTACATATGGGGAACGGTCGCGATAGGCCTCCGTTCACTCGGATCCTAGCAGTCGGTGTCGAGTACAGGGCGGAGATCCAGGTGCGCATATGTGTCCCAAAGCCGAAGTGCCTTAGTGTCTCATTCAGGTATATCCAGTCTACTCGATCAAACGCCTTTTCGGCATCTGTCGAGAGCAGTACTGTATCTCGGTCTTTGGATCTCACGTAGTGTATAACGTTTAAAGCGCGGATGGTGTCATCTCTGGCTTCTCGCCCCGGGATGAAGCCGACCTGATCTGGGTGTATTAGGTCTGGTAGGATCCTGGATAGTCTCAGGGAGAGCGCCTTTGTGAACAGCTTCAAATCTGCATTGAGCAATGAGATCGGCCTGTAGCTGGAGCAGAGTGTGGGATCTTTCCCATCTTTAGGGATCACCGTGATCGTTGCCGCTAAGGTGTCCGATGGAAAGGCTCCGCCATCACGTAAGGCATTGAGGCTCGTAAGGAGCTTGGGCAGGAGGACCTCTTGGAATGTCCGCAGGTATGTCAATGGGAGGCCGTCTGGGCCCGGTGCTCGGTGTGGTTTTGAATGTTTCAGGGCTGCTGTGAGTTCCATTAAGGTCAAGGGTCCGTCCAACTCCTCCGCAAGGTCCGGTGTGAGCTTGCGCGTGACGTTTTGTGATAGGTAGTCCGACACCCTCCGGCTATGAAGTCTCGCTGCATCTCCTGTTCGGGCCTGCGACTGGTGGTAGAGGTCCTTGTAGTATTCCCTAAAGGCTTCCATAATCCCCTCAGGCAACCTCGCGGGTCGTCCCTGCGGGTTGTGGATTTTGAGTATGTGCTGTGTTCTCCTCTTTTCTCGGAGCATTTTCGCTAAAAGCTTGCCGCTCTTATTGGAATGCTCGTAGAAGAATCTCGCGGACTTCCGCAGGGTGTGTAACAGGCCTTGAGACAGGTGATCGGCCAGTGCCCTGCGGGCCTCCGTGAGTTGTAAGTACACATTGTCATCCGCAGATGATTTGTGGGAGTCTTCTAGGCCGGCTATTTTTTGGGTGAGATCGGAGATGATTTTGTTTCTGTTTTTCTGTCGTTGTGAACCCAGGGCTATGAAGTGGCCTCTGATGACACACTTATGCGCCTCCCATAGCGTCAGGGGGGACATGTCCTCCGTGGCGTTTGTGTCGAAATAGTCGGTGAGGGCCCGGCAGGTTGAGATCCGAGCTTCCAAGTCATCCAGTAAGGTCTCATTAAGTTTCCAGTGACGTTCCGCGGGTCTAAACAGCGGGGATTTCATCCGGATTTGGATGGGAGCATGGTCGGATTGCTGCATGATTCCAATTTTCGCTTCCTGGAGGTGGGTCAGCCGTTCTTGGGGCAAAAATACATAATCAATTCTGCTATAGCGCTTGTGGACCGCCGAGTAGTAAGAGAAGTCTTTGTCTTCTGGGTGTGCGACCCTCCAGCAGTCTTGGAGCCCTGCTTTGGTTAAGGAGTGTCTCATGGAGCGCAGGCAGTGATCTGGGATCGCGCTTGTGCCGGTTGAAGAGTCTACGTTTGGATCTAGCGGGGCGTTGAGATCCCCAGCCATGACCAGCAGGCCCTCCCGGAATCTCTCAAGTTTGGTCAGGGTTTTAGCCAGGAAGACGTGCTGCTTGCGGTTAGGGCTGTATACACATGCGAAAGTATAAGGGATGTCAGCAATGGTACCCTTTAGGAAGATATATCGACCATCTGGGTCCTTGCATGTATCCGTGAGATTGAACGGTATCGTGTGCGCGAATAGTATCGCCACCCCTGTCTTCCGTGCGTCTGGGTGATTTGCAAAGTAGCCTTGCGGAAAGCGCCTATTTGACAGAGTTGGCGCATCTCTCTCTCTGAAGTGCGTCTCCTGCAGGAACGCAACGGACACTCTCTCAGCCCAGAGCCTACTCAGGAGCTGCGCACGCTTCTCGGGTATGTTGAGCCCGCGGACATTGTGCGACCACAGTGTAAGCTGCGCCGGTCGAAACTGTGCCATGCCCGGTGGGTACAGGGTCCTAACTCAGGGGTGGCCCGGCTTCGGGGAGTGGGTGGGGGGAAGAAGGGGGGTTGTCGGGGAAATGTGTACGTCTGGGGTTGGGTAGTCCGTGGGCGTAGTCAGAGCAATGTCGAACCTCGGTCAGTTGGGTTGTTCGGGGGCCGTCTGTGGGTCGTCCCTCTGAACTCTGGCCGGTATTTACAAAGTAGGTCAGTTGCGTGGGGTGCGCGGAAGGCTCCCTGCAGGGTATGTCGTCCCTCTGTGTAGGTTGTGTAGTTCGCCGTCTCCGTCGGCTCCCTCCTCGCCGGTAGTGGCAGCTGTGGGGTAGTGTATGTCTGTCAAGTGGGCCCTCCCGTCTCGGGCCGTGCGGGAAGCAGTCGCCCCCCCCCCGGTCTCAGTCCGCCTAAGGCGCGGAGTTCTGCGGCCCTCACCTCTGTGGGGTCACCCGACTCAACTGGAACAGTTCACGTCAGTCTCAGCGTCTCTCTAAGTCTACCGTCAGCAGATAGTGTGTCAGTTCTCTGTCCCACTCCCTCCCCCTCGGGCCCGTGCAGGGACATGGCCAGTGGAGGCCCTAATTCTCTCTGCTTCCTTCTATGAGGTGTGTTGTATGGGGGGCCCTTAACGTATATGGCCGAGGAGACTGATCGTTCGGCAGATAAGCGACTCCTATAGTGAGCCGCAGAAACAGTTTATGTACATATGATAAACATGGCA